>NW_020647860.1:125412-169840 GCF_003573695.1 Papaver somniferum | reverse complement strand
CTTAAAGCTTTTTCAGGGCTTTTTAGAGTTTTTCAGAGCTCTTTAGATTTTTAAGAGCTCTTTTGATATTTTAAGGCTTTTTAGATAACATTCAAACTTGATCTTCACTATTGTAGAGATTTTTTATTATCATTCAAAGCTTATTGGAGTTTTCATGAGTTTTTTAGAGTTTCTCATAGCTCTTTCAGGGCTCTTTAGTGTTTTCAGGGTTTTTAAAAAAACATCCAAAGATAATCTTCATTATTGTCGGGAATTTCGTTAGTATCATTCATTATAAAGATTTAAGTTACTTTCAGTTGGCTTTAACGAGTCCCCTGGCTAGTAGATACTAGTGCTACGAAATATAATTAACTTATAGCTTTTTCAGAGCTTTTTAGAATTTTTCAGAGCTCTTAGATTCTTCAGAGCTCTTTAGATATTTTAGGGCTTTTTAGAGTTTTCAAGTTTTTTTAGAGTTTTCAATGCTTTTTAAAGAACATTCAAAGTTGATCTTCACTATTGTAGGGATTTGTTATTATCATTCTTTAACGAATCTCCTAGCTTGTGGATCCCAGTGCTACAGAGTATTATTAAATTTAAGCTTTTCAAAGCTTATTGGAGCCTTCCTGAGCTTTTTAGAGTTTCTCAGAGCTCTTCCAGGGCTCTTTAGTGTTTTTAGGAAACATCCAAAGATAATCTTCATTATTGTAGGGAATTTTTTTAGTATCATTCATTATAAAGATTTAAGTTACTTTCAGTTGGCTTTAACGAGTCTCCTGGCTAGTAGATACTAGTGCTACGAAATATAATTAACTTAAAGCTTTTTCAGAGCTCTTTAGATTTTTCAGAGCTCTTTAGATATTTTAGGGCTTTTTAGAGTTTTCAAGTTTTTTTAGAGTTTTCAATGCTTTTTAGAGAACATTCAAAGTTGATCTTCACTATTGTAGGGATTTGTTATTATCATTCTTTAACGAATCTCCTAGCTTGTAGATCCCAGTGCTACGTAGTATTACTAAATTCAAGCTTTTCAAAGCTTATTGGAGTCTTCCTGAGCTTTTTAGAGTTTCCCATAGCTCTTTCAGGGCTCTTTAGTGTTTTTAGGGTATTTAGGAAACATCCAAAGATAATCTTCATTATTGTCTGGAATTTTTATAAAGAATTAAGTTACTTTCAGTTTGCTTTAACGAATCCCCTGGCTAGTAGATACTATTGCTACGAAATATAATTAACTTAAAGCTTTTTTAGAGCTTTTTAGAGTTTTTCAGAGCTCTTTATATTTTTCAGAGCTCTTTAGATATTTTAGGCCTTTTTAGAGTTTTCAGGATTTTTTTAGAGCTTTCAACGCTTTTTAGAGAACATTCAAAGTTGATCTTCACTATTGGAGGGATTTGTTATTATCATTCTTTAACGAATCTCATAGTTTGTAGATCCCAGTGCTACGGAGTATTAATAAATTCAAGCTTTTCAAAGCTTATTGGAGTTTTCCTGAGCTTTTTAGATTTCCCCAGAGCTCTTTTAGAGCTCCTTAGTGTTTTTATGGTATTTAGAGATCCAGCCTTTCGACTTGATGAAGTGCGTGCTAAATTCATTAGAGATCCATCCTTTCGACGAGACTATTTAGAGGAAAAAAAGAAGAAAATGGATAGAATGTCAACAAAAAAGAATGTTCAATCTCCTATTAAGCTTGTTCCAGGTGGTAATTATGCTTCAGACGAAAATGAACAGGATTATGGCAATGATGAAACTTATGATGATTACGAAGATGAATTCAAGGAGCACTATGATTTGACTCAAATAATTGATGATCTCACTCCCAAGAAGAGGAATTTTAGAGTTGGAAATAAGGGGCGAAAACGATTTTGATTTTAATAGTTTTCTTCTTTATGCTATTTTTTAGTGCTTAAGAGCTTATTTTATGAGTTTTTAGAGTTTTCTTCCCCTTTGGTTTATGGGGGTGTGGAGGCCTAGCGCCTCCCATTTTGTAATTCTTGTAATTACGTTTTTTTTGCTTTAACAAACCATTTTGACCTAGCAAAAAAAAGTTTTTAGGGTATTTAGGAAACATCCAAAGATAATCTTCATTATTGTCGGGAATTTTTATAAATAATTAAGTTACTTTCACTTGGCTTTAACGAGTCCCCTGGCTAGTAGATACTAGTGCTACTAAATATAATTAACTTCAAGCTTTTTCAGAGGTTTTTGGAGTTTTTCAGATCTCTTTTGATTTTTCAGAGCTCTTTAGATATTTCAGGGCTTTTTAGAGTTTTCAGGTTTTTTTAAAAGTTTTCAAGGCATTTTAGAGAACATTCAAAGTTGATCTTCACTATTGTAGGGATTTGTTATTATCATTCTTTAACGAATCTCCTAGCTTGTAGATCCCAGTGCTACGGAGTATTATTAAATTCAAGCTTTTCAAAGCTTATTGGAGTTTTCCTGAGCTTTTTAGATTTTCCCAGAGCTCTTTCAGGGCTCTTTAGTGTTTCTAGGGTATTTAGGAAACATCCAAAGATAATCTTCATTATTGTCGGGAATTTTTATAAAGAATTAAGTTACTTTCAGTTGGCTTTAACGAATCCCCTGGCTAGTAGATACTAGTTCTACGAAATATAATTAACTTAAAGGTTTTTCAGAGCTTTTTAGAGTTTTTCAGAGCTCTTTAGATTTTTCAAAGCTCTTTAGATATTTTAGGCCTTTTTAGAGTTTTCAGGGTTTTTTAGAGTTTTCAACGCTTTTTAGAGAACATTCAAAGTTGATCTTCACTATTGGAGGGATTTTTTATTATCATTCTTTAAAGAATCTCCTAGTTTGTAGATCCCAGTGCTACGGAGTATTAATAAATTCAAGCTTTTCGAAGCTTATTGGAGTTTTCCTGAGCTTTTTAGATTTTCCCAGAGCTCTTTCAGGGCTCTTTAGTGTTTTTAGGGTATTTAGGAAACATCCAAAGATAATCTTCATCATTGTCGGGAATTTTTATAAAGAATTAAGTTACTTTGAGTTGGCTTTAACGAATCCCCTAGCTAGTAGATACTAGTTCTACGAAATATAATTAACTTAAAGCTTTTTCAGAGCTTTTTAGAGTTTTTCAGAGCTCTTTAGATTTTTCAAAGCTCTTTAGATATTTTAGGCCTTTTTAGAGTTTGCAGGGTTTTTTAGAGTTTTCAACGCTTTTTAGAGAACATTCAAAGTTGATCTTCACTATTGGAGGGATTTGTTATTATCATTCTTTAAAGAATCTCCTAGTTTGTAGATCCCAGTGCTACGGAGTATTATTAAATTCAAGTGTTTCAAAGCTTATTGGAGTTTTCCTGAGCTTTTTAGATTTTCCCAGAGCTCTTTCAGGGTTCTTTTGTGTTTTTAGGGTATTTAGGAAACATCCAAAGGTAATCTTCATTATTGTCGGGAATTTTTATAAAGAATTAAGTTACTTTCAGTTGGCTTTAACGAGTCCCCTTTCTAGTAGATACTGGTGCTACGAAATATAATCAACTTCAAGCTTTTTCAGAGCTCTTTTGATTTTTCGGAGCTCTTTAGATATTTCTGGGCTTTAAAGAGTTTAGAGGTTTTTTTTAGAGTTTTCAAGGCTTTTTAGAGAACATTCAAAGTTGATCTTTACTATTGTAGGGATTTGTTATTATCATTCTTTAACGAATCTCCTAGCTTGTAGATCCCAGTGCTAAGGAGTATTATTAAATTCAAGCTTTTCAAAGCTTATTGGAGTTTTCCTGAGCTTTTTAGATTTTCCCAGAGCTCTTTATGTGTTTTTAGGGTATTTAGGAAACATCCAAAGATAATCTTCATTATTGTCGGGAACTTTTATAAAGAATTAAGTTACTTTCAGTTGGCTTTAACGAATCCCCTAGCTAGTAGATACTAGTTCTACGAAATATAATTAACTTACAGCTTTTTCAGAGCTTTTAAGAGTTTTTCAGAGCTCTTTAGATTTTTCAAAGCTCTTTAGATATTTTAGGCCTTTTTAGAGTTTTCAGGGTTTTTTAGAGTTTTCAACGCTTTTTAGAGAACATTCAAAGTTGATCTTCACTATTAGAGGGATTTGTTATTATCATTGTTTAAAGAATCTCCTAGTTTGTAGATCCCAGTGCTACGGAGTATTATTAAATTCAAGATTTTCAAAGTTTATTGTAGTTTTCCTGAGCTTTTTAGATTTTCCCAGAGCTCTTTCAGGGAACTTTAGTGTTTTTAGGGTATTTAGGAAACATCCAAAGATAATCTTCATTTTTATAAAGAATTAAGTCACTTTCAGTTGGCTTTAACGAATCCCTTGGCTAGTTGATACTAGTTCTACGAAATATAATTAACTTAAGATTTTTCAGAGCTTTTTAGAGTTTTTCAGGGCTCTTTAGATTTTTCATAGCTCTTTAGATATTTTAGGCCTTTTTAGAGTTTGCAGGGTTTTTTAGAGTTTTCAACGCTTTTTAGAGAACATTCAATGTTGATCTTCACTATTGGAGGGATTTGTTATTATCATTCTTTAAAGAATCTCCTAGTTTGTAGATCCCAGTGCTACGGAGTATTATTAAATTCAAGCTTTTCAAAGCTTATTGGAGTTTTCCTGAGCTTTTTAGATTTTTCCAGAGCTCTTTCAGGGCTCTTTTGTGTTTTTAGGGTATTTAGGAAACATCCAAAGATAATCTTCATTATTGTCGGGAATTTTTATAAAGAATAAAGTTACTTTCAGTTGGCTTTAACGATTCCCCTGGCTAGTAGATATTAGTGCTACGAAATATACTTACCTTAAAGCTTTTTCAGGGCTTTTTAGAGTTTTTCAGAGCTCTTTAGATTTTTCAGAGCTCTTTTGATATTTTAGGGCTTTTTAGATAACATTCAAAGTTGATCTTCACTATTGTAGATATTTTTTATTATCATTCAAAGCTTATTGGAGTTTTCATGAGCTTTTTAGAGTTTCTCAGAGCTATTTCACGGCTCTTTAGTATTTTCAGGGTTTTTAGGAAACATCAAAAGATAATCTTCATTATTGTCGGGAATTTTGTTAGTATCATTCATTATAAAGATTTAAGTTACTTTCAGTTGGCTTTAACGAGTCCCCTGGCTAGTAGATACTAGTGCTACGAAATATAATTAACTTAAAGCTTTTTCAGAGCTTTTTAGAATTTTTCAGAGCTCTTTAGATTTTTCAGAGCTCTTTAGATATTTTAGGGCTTTTTAGAGTTTTCAAGTTTTTTTAGAGTTTTCAATGCTATTTAGAGAACATTCAAAGTTGATATTCACTATTGTAGGGATTTGTTATTATCATTCTTTAACGAATCTCCTAGCTTGTAGATCCCAGTGTTACGGAGTATTACTAAATTCAAGCTTTTCAAAGCTTATTGGAGTCTTCCTGATCTTTTTAGAGTTTCCCAGAGCTCTTTCAGGGCTCTTTAGTGTTTTTATGGTATTTAGGAAACATCCAAAGCTAATCTTCATTATTGTCTGGAATTTTTATAAAGAATTAAGTTACTTTCAGTTAGCTTTAACGAATCCCCTGGCTTGTAGATACTAGTGCTACGGAATATAATTAACTTAAAGCTTTTTCAGAGCTTTTTAAAGTTTTTCAGAGCTCTTTAGATTTTTCAGAACTCTTTAGATATTTTAGGCCTTTTTAGAGTTTTCAGGGTTTTTTAGAGCTTTCAACGCTTTTTAGAGAACATTCAAAGTTGATCTTCACTATTGTAGGGATTTGTTATTATTGTTCTTTAAAGAATCTCCTAGCTTGTAGATCCCAGTGCTACGGAGTATTATTAAATTCAAGCTTTTCAAAGCTTATTGGAGTTTTCCTGAGCTTTTTAGATTTCCCCAGAGCTCTTTCAGGGCTCTTTAGTGTTTTTAGGGTATTTAGGAAACATCCAAAGATAATCTTCATTATTGTCGGGAATTTTTATAAAGAATTAAGTTACTTTCAGTTGGCTTTAACGAGTCCCCTGGCTAGTAGATACTAGTGCTACGAAATATAATTAACTTAAAGCTTATTCAGAGCTTTTTGGAGTTTTTCAGAGCTCTTTTGACTTTTCAGAGTTCTTTAGATATTTCAGGGCTTTATAGAGTTTTCAGGTTTTTTTTTAGAGTTTTCAAGGCTTTTTAGAGAACATTCAAAGTTGATCTTCACTATTGTAGGGATTTGTTATTATCATTCCTTAACGAATCTCCTAGCTTGTAGATCCCAGTGCTACGGAGTATTATTAAATTCAAGCTTTTCAAAGCTTATTGGAGTTTTCCTGAGCTTTTTAGATTTTCCCAGAGCTCTTTCAGGGCTCTTTAGTGTTTTTAGGGTATTTAGGAAACATCCAAAGATAATCTTCGTTATTGTCGGGAATTTTTATAAAGAATTAAGTTACTTTCAGTTGGCTTTAACGAGTCCCCTGGCTAGTAGATACTAGTGCTACGAAATATAATTAACTTAAATCTTTTTCAGAGCTTTTTAGAATTTTTCAGAGCTCTTTAGATTTTTCAGAGCTCTTTAGATATTTTAGGGCTTTTTAGAGTTTTCAAGTTTTTTTAGAGTTTTCAATGCTCTTTAGAGAACATTCAAAGTTGATATTCACTATTGTAGGGATTTGTTATTATCATTATTTAACGAATCTCCTAGCTTGTAGATCCCAGTGCTACGGAGTATTACTAAATTCAAGCTTTTCAAAGCTTATTGGAGTCTTCCTGATCTTTTTAGAGTTTCCCAGAGCTCTTTTAGGGCTCTTTAGTGTTTTTAGGGTATTTAGGAAACATCCAAAGATAATCTTCATTATTGTCAGGATTTTTTTATAAAGAATTAAGTTACTTTCAATTGGCTTTAACGAATCCCCTGGCTTGTAGATACTAGGGCTACGTAATATAATTAACTTAAAGCTTTTTCAGAGCTTTTTAGAGTTTTTCAGAGCTCTTTAGATTTTTCAGAACTCTTTAGATATTTTAGGCCTTTTTAGAGTTTTCAGGGTTTTTTAGAGCTTTCAACGCTTTTTAGAGAACATTCAAAGTTGATCTTCACTATTGTAGGGATTTGTTATTATTGTTCTTTAAAGAATCTCCTAGGTTGTAGATCCTAGTGCTACGGAGTATTATTAAATTCAAGCTTTTCAAAGCTTATTGGAGTTTTCCTGAGCTTTTTAGATTTCCCCAGAGCTCTTTAGTGTTTTTAGGGTATTTAGGAAACATCCAAAGATAATCTTCATTATTGTCGGGAATTTTTATAAAGAATTAAGTTACTTTCAGTTGGCTTTAACGAGTCCCTTGGCTAGTAGATACTAGTGCTACGAAATATAATTAACTTAAAGCTTTTTCAGGGCTTTTAAGAGTTTTTCAGAGCTCTTTAGATTTTTAAGAGCTCTTTTGATATTTTAGAGATTTTTAGATAACATTCAAACTTGATCTTCACTATTGTAGAGATTTTTTATTATCATTCAAAGCTTATTGGAGTTTTCATGAGTTTTTTAGAGTTTCTCAGAGCTCTTTCAGGGCTCTTTAGTGTTTTCAGGGTTTTTAGGAAACATCCAAAGATAATCTTCATTATTGTTGGGAATTTTGTTAGTATCATTCATTATAAAGATTTAAGTTACTTTCAGTTGGCTTTAACGAGTCTCCTGGCTAGTAGATACTAGTGCTACGAAATATAATTAACTTAAAGCTTTTTGAGAGCTTTTTAGAATTTTTCAGAGCTCTTAGATTTTTCAGAGCTCTTTAGATATTTTAGGGCTTTTTAGAGTTTTCAAGTTTTTTTAGAGTTTTCAATGCTTCTTAGAGAACATTCAAAGTTGATCTTCACTATTGTAGGGATTTGTTATTATCATTCTTTAACGAATCTCCTAGCTTGTAGATCCCAGTGCTACTGAGTATTATTAAATTTAAGCTTTTCAAAGCTTATTGGAGCCTTCCTGAGCTTTTTAGAGTTTCTCAGAGCTCTTCCAAGGCTCTTTAGTGTTTTTAGGAAACATCCAAAGATAATCTTCATTATTGTAGGGAATTTTTTTAGTATCATTCATTATAAAGAATTAAGTTACTTTCAGTTGGCTTTAACGAGTCCCCTGGCTAGTAGATACTAGGGCTACGAAATATAATTAACTTAAAGCTTTTTCAGAGCTCTTTAGATTTTTCAGAGCTCTTTAGATATTTTAGGGCTTTTTAGAGTTTTCAAGTTTTTTTAGAGTTTTCAATGCTTTTTAGAGAACATTCAAAGTTGATCTTCACTATTGTAGGGATTTGTTATTATCATTCTTTAACGAATCTCCTACGTTGTAGATCCCACTTCTACGGAGTATTATTAAATTCAAGCTTTTCAAAGCTTATTGATTTTTTCCTGAGCTTTTTATATTTCCCCAGAGCTCTTTCAGGGCTCTTTAGTGTTTTTAGGGTATTTAGGAAACATCGAAAGATAATCTTCATTATTGTCGGGAATTTTTATAAAGAATTAAGTTACTTTCAGTTGGCTTTAACGAGTCCCCTGTCTAGTAGATACTAGTGCTACGAAATATAATTAACTTAAAGCTTATTCAGAGCTTTTTAGAGTTTTTCAGAGCTCTTTTGATTTTTAAGACCTCTTTAGATATTTCAGGGCTTTTTAGAGTTTTCAGGTTTTTTTAGAGTTTTCAAGGCTTTTTAGAGAACATTCAAAGTTGATCTTCACTATTGTAGGGATTTGTTATTATCATTTTTTAACGAATCTCCTAGCTTGTAGATCCCAGTGCTACGGAGTATTATTAAATTCAAGCTTTTCAAAGCTTATTGGAGTTTTCCTGAGCTTTTTAGATTTTCCCAGAGCTCTTTCAGGGCTCTTTAGTGTTTTTAGGGTATTTAGGAAACATCCAAAGATAATCTTCATTATTTTCGGGAATATTTATAAAGAATTAAGTTACTTTCAGTTGGCTTTAACGAATCCCCTGGCTAGTAGATACTAGTTCTACGAAATATAATTAACTTAAAGGTTTTTCAGAGCTTTTTAAAGTTTTTCAGAGCTCTTTATATTTTTCAAAGCTCTTTAGATATTTTAGGCCTTTTTAGAGTTTTCAGGGTTTTTTTAGAGTTTTCAACGTTTTTTAGAGAACATTCAAAGTTGATCTTCACTACTGGAGGGATTTGTTATTATCATTCTTTAAAAAATCTCCTAGTTTGTAGATCCCAGTGCTACGGAGTATTATTAAATTCAAGCTTTTCAAAGTTTATTGGAGTTTTCCTGAGCTTTTTAGATTTTCCCAGAGCTCTTTTAGGGCTCTTTAGTATTTTTAGGGTATTTAGGAAACATCCAAAGATAATCTTCATTATTGTCGGGAATTTTTATAAAGAATTAAGTTACTTTCAGTTTTCTTTAACGAGTCCCCTGGCTCGTATATACTAGTGCTACGAAATATAATCAACTTAAAGTTTTTTCAGAGCTTTTTGGAGTTTTTCAGAGCTCTTTTGATTTTTCAGAGCTCTTTAGATATTTCAGGGCTTTTTAGAGTTTTCAGGTTTTTTTTAGAGTTTTTAAGGATTTCTAGAGAACATTTAAAGTTGATCTTCACTATTGGAGGGATTTGTTATTATCATTCTTTAAAGAATCTCCTAGCTTGTAGATCCCAGTGCTACGGAGTATTATTAAATTCAAGCTTTTCAAAGCTTATTGGAGTTTTCCTGAGCTTTTTAGATTTTCCCAGAGCTCTTTCAGGGCTCTTTAGTTTTTTTAAGGTATTTAGGAAACATCCAAAGATAATCTTCATTATTGTCGGGAATTTTTATAAAGAATTAAGTTACTTTCAGTTGGCTTTAACGAATCCCCTGGCTAGTAGATACTAGTTCTACGAAATATAATTAACTTAAAGCTTTTTCAGAGCTTTTTAGAATTTTTCAGAGCTCTTGAGATTTTTCAAAGCTCTTTAGATATTTTAGGCCTTTCTAGAGTTTTCAGGGTTTTTTAGAGTTTTCAACGCTTTTTAGAGAATATTCAAAGTTGATCTTCACTATCGGAGGGATTTGTTATTATCATTCTTTAAAGAATCTCCTAGTTTGTAGATCCTAGTGCTACGGAGTATTATTAAATTCAAGCTTTTCAAAGCTTATTGGAGTTTTCCTGAGCTTTTTAGATTTTCCCAAAGCTCTTTCAGGGCTCTTTAGTGTTTTTAGGGTATTTAGGAAACATCCAAAGATAATCTTCATTATTGTCGGGAATTTTTATAAAGAATTAAGTTACTTTCAGTTGGCATTAACGAGTCCCCTAGCTAGTATATACTAGTGCTACGAAATATAATTAACTTAAAGCTTTTTCAGAGCTTTTTGGAGTTTTTCAGAGCTCTTTTGATTTTTCAGAGCTCTTTATATATTTCAGGGCTTTTTAGAGTTTTCAGTTTTTTTTTAGAGTTTTCAAGGCTTTTTAGAGAACATTCAAAGTTGATATTCACTATTGTAGGGATTTTTTTATTATCATTCTTTAACGAATCTCCTAGCTTGTAGATCCCAGTGCTACGGAGTATTATAAAATTCAAGCTTTTCAAAGCTTATTGGAGTTTTCATGAGCTTTTTAGATTTTCCCAGAGCTCTTTCAGGGCTCTTTAGTGTTTTTAGGGTATTTAGGAAACATCTAAAGATAATCTTCATTATTGTCGGGAATTTTTATAAATAATTAAGTTAATTTCAGTTGGTCTTAACGAGTCCCCTTTTTTTTGATAAGTCAATTTAACGAGTCCCCTGGCTAGTAGATACTAGTGCTACGAAATATAATTAACTTAAAGCTTTTTCAGTGCTTTTTAGAGTTTTTCAGAGCTCTTTAGATTTTTAAGAGCTTTTTTGATATTTTAAGGCTTTTTAGATAACATTCAAACTTGATCTTCACTATTGTAGAGATTTTTTATTATCATTCAAAGCTTATTGGAGTTTTCATGAGCTTTTTAGAGTTTCTCAGGGCTCTTTAGTGTTTTCAGGGTTTTTAGGAAACATCCAAAGATAATCTTCATTATTATCGGGAATTTTGTTAGTATCATTCATTATAAATATTTAAGTTACTTTCAGTTGGCTTTAACGAGTCCCCTGGCTAGTATATACTAGTGCTACGAAATATAATTAACTTAAAGCTTATTCAGAGCTTTTTAGAATTTTTCAGAGCTCTTAGATTTTTCAGAGCTCTTTAGATATTTTAGGGCTTTTTAGAGTTTTCAAGTTTTTTTAGAATTTTCAATGCTTTTTGGAGAACATTCAAAGTTGATATTCACTATTGTAGGGATTTGTTATTATCATTCTTTAACGAATCTCCTAGCTTGTAGATCCCAGTGTTACTGAGTATTATTAAATTTAAGCTTTTCAAAGCTTATTGGAGCCTTCCTGAGCTTTTTAGAGTTTCTCAGAGCTCTTTCAGGGCTCTTTAGTGTTTTTAGGAAACATCCAAAGATAATCTTCATTATTGTAGGGAATTTTTTTAGTATCATTCATTATAAAGAATTAACTTACTTTCAGTTGCCTTTAACGAGTCCCCTGGCTAGTAGATACTAGTGCAACGAAATATAATTAACTTAAAGCTTTTTCAGAGCTCTTTAGATTTTTCAGAGCTCTTTAGATATTTTAGGGGTTTTTAGAGTTTTCAAGTTTTTTAGAGTTTTCAATGCTTTTTAGAGAACATTCAAAGTTGATCTTCACTATTGTAGGGATTTGTTATTATCATTATTTAAAGAATCTCCTAGCTTGTAGATCCCAGTGCTACGTAGTATTACTAAATTCAAGATTTTCAAAGCTTTTTGGAGTCTTCCTGAGCTTTTTAGAGTTTCCCATAGCTCTTTCAGGGATCTTTAGTGTTTTTAGGGTATTTAGGAAACATCCAAAGATAATCTTCATTATTGTCTGGAATTTTTATAAAGAATTAAGTTACTTTCAGTTGGCTTTAACGAATACCCTGGCTAGTAGATACTAGTGCTACGAAATATAATTAACTTAAAGCTTTTTCAGAGCTCTTTAGAGTTTTTCAGAGCTCTTAAGATTCTTCAGAGCTCTATAGATATTTTAGGCCTTTTTAGAGTTTTCAGGATTTTTTAGAGCTTTCAACGCTTTTTAGAGAACATTCAAAGTTGATCTTCAGTATTGGAGGGATTTGTTAGTATCATTCTTTAACGAATCTCCTAGCTTGTAGATCCCAGTACTACGGAGTATTATTAAATTCAAGCTTTTCAAAGCTTATTGGAGTCTTCCTGAGCTTTTTAGATTTCCCCAGAGCTCTTTCAGGGCTCTTTAGTGTTTTTAGGGTATTTAGGAAACATCCAAAGATAATCTTCATTGTTGTCTGGAATTTTTATAAAGAATTAAGTTACTTTCAGTTGCCTTTAACGAGTCCCCTGGCTAGTAGATACTAGTGCTACGAAATATAATTAACTTAAAGCTTTTTCTGAGCTTTTTGGAGTTTTTCAGAGCTCTTTTGATTTTTCAGAGCTCTTTAGATATTTCAGGGCTTTTTAGAGTTTTCAGTTTTTTTTTTAGAGTTTTAAAGGCTTTTTAGAGAACATTCAAAGTTGATCTTCACTATTGTGGGGATTTGTTATTATCATTCATTAACGAATCTCCTAGCTTGTAGATCCCAGTGCTATGGAGTATTATTAAATTCAAGCTTTTCACAGCTTATTGGAGTTTTCCTGAGCTTTTTAGATTTTCCCAGAGCTCTTTCAGGGCTCTTTAGTGTTTTTAGGGTATTTAGGAAACATCCAAAGATAATCTTCATTATTGTCGGGAATTTTTATAAAGAATTAAGTTACTTTCAGTTGGCTTTAACGAGTCCCCTGGCTAGTAGATACTAGTTCTACGAAATATAATTAAGTTAAATCTTTTTCAGAGCTTTTTAGAGTTTTTCAGAGCTCTTTAGAGTTTTCAGGGTTTTTTTAGAGTTTTTAACGCTTTTTAGAAAACATTCAAAGTTGATCTTCACTATTGGAGGGATTTGTTATTATCATTGTTTAACGAATATCCTAGTTTGTAGATCCCAGTTCTACGGAGTATTATTAAATTCAAGCTTTTCAAAGCTTATTGGAGTTTTCATGAGCTTTTTGGAGTTTCCCAGAGCTCTTTCAGGGCTCTTTAGTGTTTTTAGGGTATTTAGGAAACATCCAAAGATAATCTTCATTATTGTCGGGAATTTTTTTAGTATCATTCATTATAAAGAATTAAGTTACTTTCAGTTGGCTTTAACGAGTCCCCTGGCTAGTAGATACTAGTGCTACGAAATATAATTAACTTAAAGCTTTTTCAGAGTTTTTTAGAGTTTTTCAGAGCTCTTTAGATATTTTAGGGATTTTTAGAGTTTTCAGGGTTTTTAGAGTTTTCAACGCTTTTTAGAGAATATTCAAAGTTGATCTTCACTATTGTAGGGATTTTTTATTATCATTCCTTAACGAATCTCCTAGCTTGTAGATCCCAGTGCTACGGAGTATTATTAAATTCAAGCTTTTCAAAGCTTATTGGAGTCTTCCTGAGCTTTTTAGAGTTTCCCAGAGCTCTTTCAGGGCTCTTTAGTGTTTTTAGGGGTTTTAGGAAACATCTAGAGATAATCTTCATTATTGTAGGGAATTTTTTTAGTATCATTCATTATAAAGAATTAAGTTATTTTCAGTTGGCTTTAACGAATCCCATGGCTAGTACATACTAGTGCTACGAAATAAAATTAACTTAAAGCTTTTTCAGAGCTTTTTAGAGTATTTCAGAGCTCTTTTGATTTTTCAGAGCTCTTTAGATATTTCAGGGCTTTTTAGAGTTTTCAGGTTTTTTTAGAGTTTTCAAGGCTTTTTAGAGAACATTCAAAGTTGATCTTCACTATTGTAGGGATTTGTTATTATCATTCTTTAACGAATCTCCTAGCTTGTAGATCCCATTTCTACGGAGTATTATTAAATTTAAGCTTTTCAAAGCTTATTTGAGTTTTCCTGAGCTTTTTAGAGTTTCCCAGAGCTCTTTCAAGGCTCTTTAGTGTTTATAGGGTATTTAGGAAACATCCAAAGATAATCTTCATTATTGTAGGGAATTTTTTTTGTATCATTCATTATAAAGAATTAAGTTATTTTCAGTTGGCTTTAACGAATCCCCTGGCTAGTAGATACTAGTGCTACGAAATATAATTAACATAAAACTTTTTTAGAGCTTTTTAGAGGTTTTCAGAGCTTTTTAGAGTTTTTCAGAGCTTTTTAGAGTTTTTCAGAGGTCTTTAGATTTTTCAGAGCTCTTTATATATTTTAGGCCTTTTTAGAGTTTTCAGGGTTTTTTAGAGTTTTCAACGCTTTTTAGAGAACATTCAAAGTTGATCTTCACTATTGGAGGGATTTGTTATTATCATTCTTTATCGAAACTCCTAGCTTGTAGATCCCAGTGCTACGGAGTATTATTAAATTTAAGTTTTCCAAAGCTTTTTGGAGTCTTCCTGAGCTTTTTAGAGTTTCTCAGAGCTCTTTTAGGGCTCTTTAGGGTTTTTAGGGTTTCTAGGAAACATCCAAAGACAATCTTCATTATTGTAGGGAATTTTTTTTGTATCATTTATTATAAAGAATTAAGTTACTTTCAGTTGGCTTTAACGAGTCCCCTGGCTAGTAGATACTAGTGCTACGAAATATAATTATCTTAAAGCTTTTTCAGAGTTTTTTTAGAGTTTTTCGGAGCTCTTTAGATATTCTAGGGATTTTTAGAGTTTTTAGAGTTTTCAACGCTTTTTAGAGAATATTCAAAGTTGATCTTCACTATTGTAGGGATTTGTTATTATCATTCTTTAACGAATATCCTAGCTTGTAGATCCCAGTGCTGCGGAATATTATTAAATTTAAGGTTTTCAAAGCTTATTGGAGTCTTCCTGAGCTTTTTAGAGTTTCCCAGAGCTCTTTCAGGGCTCTTTAGTGTTTTTAGGGGTTTTAGGAAACATTTAGAGATAATCTTCGTTATTGTAGGGAAACATCTAGAGATAATCTTCATTATTGTAGGGAAACCATTTAAAAAAAACCCTAAAAAAAATAAAAAAAAATTTCTCTCTCTTGGCTCTGAGGCGATTTTTCCTTAGGGTTTAGGGTTTACAAACTTTTCAAAAATTTCTGGCGCTCAATACTAGAATCATCCTTGGTGATTACGATTGGAGAAAAATCTGTGGGTGATTCTAATCATCCAAAGTTCACGTTTGCTGAATTGGTGATGGGAAAACATAACAAAAAACAAGTTTCAACAGCTGTTGATATAAGTTCTTTACCAAACCCTACTACCAGAGATGGAAAACCAGTAGTTGTTATTCCTCAGGATTATTATGAAGAAGGCTGTCAAATATGGAGATTTAGCCTTATTGGAAGATTAGATCTCAAAGGTGTGAAGCTCATTGATGTCAAAAAAAATCTGGAACAACAATGGGGTTTGGGAGATGCTAGGGTTCAGTTTATCCCTATGAACCGTGGTTTCTTCATTATAAAACTGTTAACTCAAGAAGATAAAGACAAAGTTTTCAAGGATGGTAACAAAGAACCATGGATTGTTAATGATCAACCTCTTCGTTTGATTGAATGGTATCCAGGGTTTGACGCAGACAAGCAATGTACTTCTCATTCAACGGTTTGGGTGAAGTTTCCTAGCCTGCCTGTGGAGATGTGGGTAGAAAAAACTCTTTTAGCTTTAGGGAAATCTCTTGGAACACCCATTGTAGTATATAAGAGAACCCTAAGTCATGAATATGGTCATTATGCATCTGTTTTGATTGATATAGATTTTGCTAAACATGATACTGATTCAGTTTATGTTGAAGTTGATGGACGTCACTTTCTGCAACCTATTGAAATTCTAAAACAACCTAAGTTTTGCTCCAAGTGCAAGATTGTTGGGAACTTAGATAAAGAATGTAGGAAGAAGCATGCAGTTAATGCATTACATGCAGCTCATGCACGTACAGACGTTCGAGAAAATGCTGGTATCTCATCACAGCAGCTGGTTGGTTTTTCTTCTCTACATTTAGATAGAACTTTAGAGTTGGGAAGTTCTTCAGAAAACCAAGCAACACAGCAGAATGAATCGCATCAGGCTCAGCAACCTCAAACTCTTGTTATTCATCAAGGGGAGAATAATGATACATGGCAGACTATAAGTCATAAGAAGAATGGTAAGAAAAATAAGAAAGTAGCTACTGATACTCGTGTGCAGGTTGATGTGGTGGGGATTGGAACTACTGATTATGAACAACAGCTTCAGGAAGAGCTGATCAGGTCCGAAGCTGCAATGCGCACTGCTTCAGCTATGGCGGAGAAGGCTGTTGTTGCGCATTCAGTTTTAGTTAGTAGGGAAAAGTCGTTGAGTACTGTTGCCTTAAATACTAAGCCTGGTGGGAATGTTGAATTGGCTAGAACTAAACTTCCTAATCCGGTAGGATTCCTGTTTCGGAAGCTATTTATACTCCTGTTTGTGAAGTTGTGGAGGAGAGTTCTGAATACGTCTCTTCAAATAGGTTTAATATTTTGGATAGTAATCTTGTGGGGGAAACGACAAGTGTACATGAGCTTGGTCATATTGATGAAGTTGCACGTAAGGCTAAGCATCAACAGCTTTTGGCTTTTCAGGCTAGACTAGACACTTTGAGGGATGTAGAAGCTTTAACCGACTTGGATGAGGAATCAGAGCTAGGAGTTCGAGCACGAAAAGGTTCTTCTCCAAGATTAAAATCCTCCTCAAATACTTCTGAAGTACAGCTAAGCAATAATCAAAACCCTATTGTTTAAATGCGGGTGTTGTTTTGGAATATCAATGGAGTTGCACGTGATGTAGCTCAAGATAAACTAAAGGAGTTGATTAGAGAGTTTAAACCAGATATTTTTGGTATTGCTAAACCAAAAGTTCCCTGTTCTGCTGGGTTCAGATATGGTTTGCTAAGAGAAGGTTATTTTTCTCATGTTATTAATAATGCTTCTTCTTCTAGTATTGCTAATATTTGGGTTTGTTATTCAAATACTCTAAATATTTCAATTGTTAATGTCAGTAAGCAGGCAATAACAGTTGAGGTGGATGGTGTACATGTTTCTTTTGTCCATGCTAGCTATATTCAGGTTACTAGGAGGAGTCTTTGGCAGCATCTTGTTAGTTCTGGTGATGGTATTCCTTGGTTAGTCATTGGGGATTTTAACTGTATTCTTCGTTTGGATGAGAAGAAGGGTGGTCTTGAACCTAGAACCTCAGCTATTAATGAGTTTTCAGATTGGTTGGATGACAACAATCTCTTTGAAGCGGATGCTTTGGGAAGTAAGTTCACTTGGACGAATAGACAATCAGGTATGACTAGAATTGTTAGTAAACTTGATCGTGCTATTATTAATGCGGCTTGGCTTGAAAATTTTGAGAATTGGCGGTGTAAAGCTCTTCCTAGGGAAGTTTCTGACCATTCTACTCTTTTGGGTTTTCCTTTTGCTGTTCCAAGACCCAAAAGAGCTTCTTTTCGAGTTCAAAAGATGTGGTTCTTACATTCTGATTTCCTTCGTATGGTTAGAGATAGTTGGAGTATGCCTATTTCTAGATCTTTTGATTTTATTTTCACTCAAAAATTAAAGAGACTAAAAGGAGTTATCAAGGAATGAAATCTTCGTGTTTTTGGTAATGTTCATTCTAGGTTAAAGCAGAATCAGTTGAGGTTTGAGGCAGCTGCTCTTCTTTCTGATGAAAACCCGGATGACATTACAAAGTTAAATATTATGAAGGATGCTATGGCTAAACTTAATGATACTCGTGCTCAGTTGAGTACTATGCTTAAGCAGAAATCTAGAAATAAGTGGCTTGTGGAGGGTTCAAGTAACACTAATTTCTTTCATAATAGCATTAGAATTCGTAGAAATTCTAAAACTATTTCTGAACTTGTTATGAGCTGCTTAGAAATCATGTTGTGCACTATTATGAGGATAAGTTTAATGGGCCGGAGTTGGAGATTGATCCTATTTTATTTGACTATAGTCATATTAGCATCTCGGAGGAGGAAAGTTTAGCCATGGACAGAATTCCATCTTCTGAGGAGATTAAACAAGCAGTTTTTGATCTAGGGGCAGACAGTGCTCCAGGGACGGATGGGTTTTCTGGATGTTTCTATAGACACTGCTGGGATATTATTCAAGATGACTTATTAAGAGCCGTTATTTATTGCTGGAATTCTGGTCATATCCCAAATGGGGTAAATTCTATCCTAATTGTCTTGATTCCCAAGGTAAGAGGTGCTAATTCTCTTCGTAATTTTCGTCCTATTGGTCTCAGTAATTTTTTCTTCAAAATCTTTACTAAGATCTTAGCTACTAGACTGGGGAGCGTTTTAGATAAACTTATTTCTGAAGAACAGGTGGATTTCATGAAAGGGCGTAACATCCATGAAAACATTAGTTTTGCTTCTGAATTGATTAATGAGCTTCATATCAATCGTAAGGATGGTAATTTGGGCCTTAAGCTTGATATTTCACAAGCTTTTGACACGGTCAGTTGGTCTTTTGTCTTGGAGGTTTTTCGTAGGTATGGTTTCTCGGAGCATTGGTGCACTTGGATTTCTCATATCTTCAATTCTGCTAGAATCTCTATTCTCTTGAATGGAAGTCCGGAGGGTTTTTTCAAGATAAATAGAGGTTTACGTCAGGGAAATCCTCTTTCTCCCTTGATCTTTGTTTTGATGGAGGATGTCCTTAGCAGAAATATCACAAAGCTTTTTGCAGAGAAGAGGATGTCTTACATGGTAACTAGAGGTGGTATTTCTCCTACTCATCTCTTTTTTGTTGATGATATTATGATTTTCTGTAAAGGAAATTTGTGGAGCATTAATAATCTGGTGGATCTGTTGGGTAAGTATCAGTGTGCTTCGGGTCAATCTGTTTGTCGCCAAAAGAGTAAAATTTATTATGGTGGTGGTTCGTTGAGTAGACGTAATTATCTTGTTGATTATTTGGGTATGAGTGTAGCTACTTTCCCTGATCGTTATTTGGGTGTTCAAATAATGCCTGGTGCTGTGAGGTATCATCATATTGCTAATGTGGTTGAGAAGATTAAAACCCATCTTGCTGGTTGGAAGGGTTTTCTTTTGTCTTTTCATGACCGTATTGTGCTTGTTAAATCAGTTATTTCGAGTTATTCCATCCATAATATGGCTATTTATAAGTGGCCTAGCAAGTTCATTGTGCAATGTGAGCGTGCAATTAGGAATTTTATTTGGTCTGGTGACTCTAATGTCAGTCGTGTTGTTGTGGTGGCGTATGATAAAATCTGTTTCCATTTTGAGGAGGGGGGTTTGGGTTTATCTCGTATGGCTACTATGAATTCTGCAATGTTGATGAAGTTATGGTGGAAGATCAGTACTTCTAAGAAGAATTGGGCAGGTTATCTTAAGGCTAAGTTTTTTAGTCGAAGAGGTTACATTAAGACTTATGGGGTGAAGTCTACCATTCTTCCAGGCATTAAAAGGGTTTATAAATATGTGGAGGCTAACACTAAAGTTCTTCTTGGTGATGGCAGGTCTACTTCTCTCTATTATGATGTTTGGTATGGAGAAAAATGTTTTGCAGAGATATTGAATGATTTTACTCTTGACATATTGGTTTTGGTGAGTGATTGTTATAGGGATAACAAATGGGTTTTTCCTGAAAATCACTTGAACTGTTTACTCGCGGCTGGTGTGGATATGCATAATCTTCCTTTGCCAAATGGGGGTGAAGATAAGAGAGTTTGGATGCCAAAATTTTCAGGTGATTTTTCGGTAAGCTCTGCCAAGGAGCTTATTCGTCAGAAACATGGTAGCTTCAATGCAGCATCTATGCTGTGGAGGAAGGAAATTCACCCTAAACTTGCGGCTCAAAACTGGAAATTCATTCGTTGTGCTTGTGCCACTTTGGATATCATTCAATTTAGGTTCAGAATTCATTAGGCTAACAAGTGTGTTCTGTGTGAAACTGAGGAAGAATCGCTAGAACATATTCTTTTTCTTTGTTCTTTTGCAGCTCGTGCGTGGTCTTGGATTTCTGGTATCTTTGGTATGACAGCAAACTTCAACATTGTGGATTCTTTCAAGGCAGCTAAGGGAAGAAGTACAATTGTCCGTGACTTGTGGATGGTGGAGAACTTAGTAATCAGGTCAGAACTATGGGCTATGCGCAACAAATTCATTTTTGAGAAGCACAAACCGAGCTGGGGTCTTTTTTCTAAAAGAGTGCTGAAGCTAATACAAGAATATTCAGTCCGTCTAAAAGGGTTTATGCGCAACAGTGTGGATGATATGGTGCTGTTGGATTACTTCCGTGTGGTTCATAGAAGTGTTAGACATCAGCAGCCTATTGAAGTGTTATGGCAGCCTCCGGAACTTAATGAGATTCTAATTTGTTGTGATGGAGCAGCGCGTGGAAATCTAGGCATTGCGGGAGCAGGAGTGGTGGAAAGAGACTCTAGTTGTGCAGTTCTTGGTGCTTTGAGTATTGGTCTTGGAGTTACTACAAACTATTTGGCGGAACTCTATGCAATTATAATTGGTATGGAATGGGCAATGCAATGGAATTATGATCGTATTTGTGTGCAATATGATTCATATGGAGTAGTTCAAGCTTTACAAAGCTCTTCTATTCCTTGGTTTGCAAGAGCAAGATGGGGGCGGTATGCAATCATTATATTTCTATAAGGGTAATTCACACTTACAGAGAGGCGAATTTTTCAGCAGATAAGATGACTAAGAATGGTTGTTATCTTGATAATGAAGTGGGAATTCAGTATGAAGGAAGACCTGATTTTTTAATTTCCGTTGAAAACCCTAATGTTTCCTATTTTCGTTTCAAGTAGTGTTACAAGTTTTTGGGGTTGCTGTGACCTCTTTTTTGTAATCTACTTTTTGTAAATTTTGTTATCTATTAATACAATTTTTGACTTATCAAAAAAAAAAGGGAAATTTTGTTAGTATCATTCATTATAAAGAATTAAGTTACTTTCAGTTGGCTTTAACGAATCCCATGGATAGTACATACTAGTGCTACGAAATAAAATTAACTTAAAGCTTTTTCAGAGCTTTTTAGAGTTTTTCAGAGCTCTTTATATTTTTCAGAGCTCTTTAGATATTTTAGGACTTTTTAGAGTTTTCAAGGCTTTTTAGAGAACATTCAAAGTTGATCTTCACTATTGTAGGGATTTGTTATTATCATTCTTTAACGAATCTCCTAGCTTGTAGATCCCATTTCTACGGAGTATTATTAAATTTAAGATTTTCAAAGCTTATTGGAGTTTTCCTGAGCTTTTTAGAGTTTCCCAGAGCTCTTTCAAGGCTCTTTAGTGTTTTTAAGGTATTTAGGAAACATCCAAAGATAATCTTCATTATTGTAGGGAATTTTTTTTGTATCATTCATTATAAAGAATTAAGTTACTTTCAGTTGGCTTTAACGAATCCCCTGGCTAGTAGATACTAGTGCTACGAAATATAATTAACTTAAAGCTTTTTCAGAGCTTTTTAGAGTTTTTCAGAGCTTTTTAGAGTTGTTCAGAGCTCTTTAGATTTTTCAGAGCTCTTTATATATTTTAGGCCTTTTTAGAGTTTTCAGGGTTTTTTAGAGTTTTCAACGCTTTTTAGAGAACATTCAAAGTTGATCTTCACTATTGGAGGGATTTGTTATTATCATTCTTTATCGAAACTCCTAGCTTGTAGATCCCAGTGCTACGGAGTATTATTAAATTTAAGTTTTCCAAAGCTTTTTGGAGTCTTCCCGAGCTTTTTAGAGTTTCTCAGAGCTCTTTTAGGGCTCTTTAGTGTTTTTAGGGTTTTTAGGAAACATCTAAAGATAATCTTCATTATTGTAGGTAATGTTTTTTGTATCATTCATTATAAAGAATTAAGTTACTTTCAGTTGGCTTTAACGAGTCCCCTGGCTAGTAGATAATAGTGCTACGAAATATAATTAACTTAAAGCTTTTTCAGAGTTTTTTAGAGTTTTTCGGAGCTCTTTAGATATTTTAGGGCTTTTTAGAGTTTTTAGAGTTTTCAACGCTTTTTAGAGAATATTCAAAGTTAATCTTCACTATTGTAGGGATTTGTTATTATCATTCTTTAACGAATCTCCTAGCTTGTAGATCCCAGTGCTACGGAATATTATTGAATTTAAGATTTTCAAAGCTTATTGGTGTCTTCCTAAGCTTTTTAGAGTTTTCCAGAGCTCTTTCAGGGCTCTTTAGTGTTTTTAGGGGTTTTAGGAAACATCTAAAGATAATTTTCATTATTGTAGGGAAATTTTGTTAGTATCATTCATTATAAAGTATTCAGTTACTTTAGATACTAGTGCTACGAAATAAAATTAACTAAAAGCTTTTTCAGAGCTTTTTAGAGTTTTTCAGAGCTCTTTTGATTTTTCAGAGCTCTTTAGATATTTCAGGGCTTTTTAGAGTTTTCAGGGTTTTTTAGAGTTTTCAAGGCTTTTTAGAGAACATTCAAAGTTGATCTTCACTATTGTAGAGATTTGTTATTATCATTCTTTAACGAATCTCCTAGCTTGTAGATCCCAATGCTACGGAGTATTATTAAATTTAAGCTTTTCAAAGATTATTGGAGTTTTCCTGATCTTTTTAGAGTTTCCCAGAGCTCTTTCAAGGCTCTTTAGTGTTTTTAGGGTATTTAGAAAACATCCAAAGATAATCTTCATTATTGTCGTGAATTTTTATAAAGAATTAAGTTACTTTCAGTTGGCTTTAACGAATCCCCTGGCTAGTAGATACTAGTGCTACGAAATATAATTAACTTAAAGCTTTTTGAGAGCTTTTTAGTGTTTTTCAGAGCTTTTTAGAGTTTTTCAGAGCTCTTTAGATTTTTCAGAGCTCTTTAGATATTTTAGGCCTTTTTAGAGTTTTCAGGGTTTTTTAGAGTTTTCAACGCTTTTTAGAAAACATTCAAAGTTGATCTTCACTATTGGAGGGATTTGTTATTATCATTCTTTAACGAATCTCCTAGTTTGTAGATCCCAGTTCTACGGAGTATTATTAAATTCAAGCTTTTCAAAACTTATTGGAGTTTCCCGAGCTTTTTAGATTTTCCCAGAGCTCTTTCAGGGCTCTTTAATGTTTTTAAGGTATTTAGGAAACATCCAAAGATAATCTTCATTATTGTCAGGAATTTTTATAAAGAATTAAGTTACTTTCAGTTGGCTTTAACGAGTCCCCTGGCTAGTAGATACTAGTGCTACGAAATATAATTAACTTAAAGCTTTTTCACAACTTTTTGGAGTTTTTCAGAGCTCTTTTGATTTTTCAGAGCTCTTTAGATATTTCAGGGCTTTTTAGAGTTTTCAGTTTTTTTTAGAGTTTTCAAGGCTTTTTAGAGAACATTCAAAGTTGATCTTCACTATTGTAGGGATTTGTTATTATCATTCTTTAACGAATCTCCTAGCTTGTAGATCCTAGTGCTACAGAGTATTATTAAATTCAAGCTTTTCAAAGCTTATTGGAGTTTTCCTAAGCTTTTTAGATTTTCCCAGAGCTCTTTCAGAGCTCTTTAGTGTTTTTAGGGTATTTAGGAAACATCCAAAGATAATCTTCATTATTGTCGAGAATTTTTTTAGTATCATTCATTATAAAGAATTAAGTTACTTTCAGTTGGCTTTAACGAGTCCCCTGGCTAGTAGATACTAGTGCTACGAAATATAATTAACTTAAAGCTTTTTCAGAGTTTTTTAGAGTTTTTCAGAGCTCTTTAGATATTTTTGGGCTTTTTAGAGTTTTTAGAGTTTTCAACGCTTTTTAGAGAATATTCAAAGTTGATCTTCACTGTTGTAGGGATTTGTTATTATCATTCTTTAATGAATCTCCTAGCTTGTAGATCCCATTTCTACGAAATATTATTAAATTTAAGGTTTTCAAAGCTTATTGGAGTCTTCCTAAGCTTTTTAGAGTTTTCCAGAGCTCTTTCAGGGCTCTTTAGTGTTTTTAGGGGTTTTAGGAAACATCTAAAGATAATCTTCATTATTGTAGGGAAATTTTGTTAGTATCATTCATTATAAAGTATTAAGTTACTTTCAAATGGCTTTAACGAATCCCATGACTAGTACATACTAGTGCTACGAAATAAAATTAACTTAAAGCTTTTTCAGAGCTTTTTAGAGTTTTTCAGAGCTCTTTTGATTTTTCAGAGCTCTTTAGATATTTCAGGGCTTTTTAGAGTTTTCAGGGGTTTTTAGAGTTTTCAAGGCTTTTTAGAGAACATTCAAAGTTGATCTTCACTATTGTAGGGATTTGTGATTATCATTCTTTAACGAATCTCCTAGTTTGTAGATCCCAATGCTACGGAGAATTATTAAATTTAAGCTTTTCAAAGATTATTGGAGTTTTGCTGATCTTTTTAGAGTTTCCCAGAGCTCTTTCAAGGCTCTTTAGTGTTTTTAGGGTATTTAGAAAATATCCAAAGATAATCTTCATTATTGTCGGGAATTTTTATAAAGAATTAAGTTACTTTTAGTTTGCTTTAACGAATCCCCTGGCTAGTAGATACTAGTGCTACGAAATATAATTAACTTAAAGCTTTTTCAGAGCTTTTTAGAGTTTTTCAGAGCCTTTTAGAGTTTTTCAAAGCTCTTTATATTTTTCAGAGCTCTTTATATATTTTAGGCCTTTCTAGAGTTTTCAAGGTTTTTTAGAGTTTTCAACGCTTTTTAGAAAACATTCAAAGTTGATCTTCAGTATTGGAGGGATTTGTTATTATCATTCTTTAACGAATCTCCTAGTTTGTAGATCCCAGTTCTACGGAGTATTATTAAATTCAAGCTTTTCAAAGCTTATTGGAGTTTCCGAGCTTATTAGATTTTCCCAGAGCTCTTTCAGGGCTCTTTAGTGTTTTTAGGGTATTTAGGAAACATCCAAAGATAATCTTCATTATTGTCGGGAATTTTTATAAAGAATTAAGTTACTTTCAGTTGGCTTTAACGAGTCCCCTGGCTAGTAGATACTAGTGCTACGAAATATAATTAACTTAAAGCTTATTCAGAGCTTTTTGGAGTTTTTCAGAGCTCTTTTGATTTTTCAGAGTTCTTTAGATATTCCAGGGCTTTATAGAGTTTTCAGGTTTTATTTTAGAGTTTTCAAGGCTTTTTAGAGAACATTCAAAGTTGATCTTCACTATTGTAGGGATTTGTTATTATCATTCCTTAACGAATCTCCTAGCTTGTAGATCCCAGTGCTACGGAGTATTATTAAATTCAAGCTTTTCAAAGCTTATTGGAGTTTTGCTGATCTTTTTAGATTTTCCCAGAGCTCTTTCAGGGCTCTTTAGTGTTTTTAGGGTATTTAGGAAACATCCAAAGATAATCTTCATTATTGTCGGGAATTTTTATAAAGAATTAAGTTACTTTCAGTTGGCTTTAACGAGTCCCCTGGCTAGTAGATACTAGTGCTACGAAATATAATTAACTTAAATCTTTTTCATAGCTTTTTTGAGTTTTTCAGAGCTCTTTTGATTTTTCAGAGCTCTTTAGATATTTCAGGGCTTTTTAGAGTTTTCAGTTTTTTTTAGAGTTTTCAAGGCTTTTTAGAGAACATTCAAAGTTGATCTTCACTATTGTAGGGATTTGTTATTATCATTCTTTAATGAATCTCCTAGCTTGTAGATCCCAATGCTACGGAGTATTATTAAATTTAAGCTTTTCAAAGATTATTGGAGTTTTGCTGATCTTTTTAGAGTTTCCCAGGGCTCTTTCAAGGCTCTTTAGTGTTTTTAGGGTATTTAGAAAACATCCAAAGATAATCTTCATTAATGTCGGGAATTTTTATAAAGAATTAAGTTACTTTTAGTTGGCTTTAACGAATCCCCTGGCTAGTAGATACTAGTGCTACGAAATATAATTAACTTAAAGCTTTTTCAGAGCTTTTTAGAGTTTTTCAGAGCCTTTTAGAGTTTTTTAGAGCTCTTTATATTTTTCAGAGCTCTTTATATATTTTAGGCCTTTTTAGAGTTTTCAACGCTTTTTAGAAAACATTCAAAGTTGATCTTCACTATTGGAGGGATTTGTTATTATCATTCTTTAACGAATCTCCTAGCTTGTAGATCCCAATGCTACGGAGAATTATTAAATTTAAGATTTTCAAAGATTATTGGAGTTTTGCTGATCTTTTTAGAGTTTCCCAGAGCTCTTTCAAGGCTCTTTAGTGTTTTTAGGGTATTTAGAAAATATCCAAAGATAATCTTCATTATTGTCGGGAATTTTTATAAAGAATTAATTTACTTTTAGTTTGCTTTAACGAATCCCCTGGCTAGTAGATACTAGTGCTACGAAATATAATTAACTTAAAGCTTTTTCAGAGCTTTTTAGAGTTTTTCAGAGCCATTTAGAGTTTTTCAGAGCTCTTTAAATTTTTCAGAGCTCTTTATATATTTTAGGCCTTTTTAGAGTTTTCAAGGTTTTTTAGAGTTTTCAACGCTTTTTAGAAAACATTCAAAGTTGATCTTCACTATTGGAGGGATTTGTTATTATCATTCTTTAACGAATCTCCTAGTTTGTAGATCCCAGTTCTACGGAGTATTATTAAATTCAAGCTTTTCAAAGCTTATTGGAGTTTTCCGAGCTTTTTAGATTTTCCCGGAGCTCTTTCAGGGCTCTTTAGTGTTTTTAGGGTATTTAGGAAACATCCAAAGATAATCTTCATTATTGTCGGGAATTTTTATAAAGAATTAAGTTACTTTCAGTTGGCTTTAACGAGTCCCCTGGCTAGTAGATACTAGTGCTACGAAATATAATTAACTTAAAGCTTTTTCATAGCTTTTTGGAGTTTTTCAGAGCTCTTTTGATTTTTCAGAGCTCTTTAGATATTTCAGGGCTTTTTAGAGTTTTCATTTTTTTTTAGAGTTTTCAAGGCTTTTTAGAGAACATTCAAAGTTGATCTTCACTATTGTAGGGATTTGTTATTATCATTCTTTAATGAATCTCCTAGCTTGTAGATCCCAATGCTACGGAGTATTATTAAATTTAAGCTTTTCAAAGATTATTGGAGTTTTGCTGATCTTTTTAGAGTTTCCCAGGGCTCTTTCAAGGCTCTTTAGTGTTTTTAGGGTATTTAGAAAACATCCAAAGATAATCTTCATTATTGTCGGGAATTTTTATAAAGAATTAAGTTACTTTTAGTTGGATTTAACGAATCCCCTGGCTAGTAGATACTAGTGCTACGAAATATAATTAACTTAAAGCTTTTTCAGAGCTTTTTAGAGTTTTTCAGAGCCTTTTAGAGTTTTTTAGAGCTCTTTATATTTTTCAGAGCTCTTTATATATTTTAGGCCTTTTTAGAGTTTTCAACGCTTTTTAGAAAACATTCAAAGTTGATCTTCACTATTGGAGGGATTTGTTATTATCATTCTTTAACGAATCTCCTAGTTTGTAGATCCCAGTTCTACGGAGTATTATTAAATTCAAGCTTTTCAAAGATTATTGGAGTTTTCCGAGATTTTTAGATTTTCCCAGAGCTCTTTCAGGGCTCTTTAGTGTTTTTAGGGTATTTAGGAAACATCCAAAGATAATCTTCATTATTGTCGGGAATTTTTATAAAGAATTAAGTTACCTTTATTTGGCTTTAACGAATCCCCTGGCTAGTAGATACTAGTGCTACGAAATATAATTAACTTAAAGCTTTTTCATAGCTTTTTGGAGTTTTTCAGAGCTCTTTAGATATTTCAGGGCTTTTTAGAGTTTTCAGTTTTTTTTTAGAGTTTTCAAGGCTTTTTAGAGAACATTCAAAGTTGATCTTCACTATTGTAGGGATTTGTTATTATCATTCTTTAACGAATCTCCTAGCTTGTAGATCCAGTGCTACAGAGTATTATTGAATTCAAGCTTTTCAAAGCTTATTGGAGTTTTCCTAAGCTTTTTAGATTTTCCCAGAGCTCTTTCCAGGGCTCTTTAGCGTTTTTAGGGTATTTAGAAAACATCCAAAGATAATCTTCATTATTGTCGAGAATTTTTTTAGTATCATTCATTATAAAGAATTAAGTTACTTTCATTTGGCTTTAACGAGTCCCCTGGCTAGTAGATACTAGTGCTACGAAATATAATTAACTTAAAGCTTTTTCAGAGTTTTTCAGAGCTCTTTAAATATTTTAGGGCTTTTTAGAGTTTTCAGGGTTTTTAGAGTTTTCAACGCTTTTTAGAGAATATTCAAAGTTGATCTTCACTATTGTAGGGATTTGTTATTATAATTCTTTAACGAATCTCCCAAATTGTAGATCCCAGTGCTACGGAATATTATTAAATTTAAGGTTTTCAAAGCTTATTGGTGTATTCCTAAGCTTTTTAGAGTTTTCCAGAGCTCTTTCAGGGCTCTTTAGTGTTTTTAGGGGTTTTAGAAAACATCTAAAGATAATCTTCATTATTGTAGGGAAATTTTTTAGTATCATTCATTATAAAGTATTAAGTTACTTTCAGTTGGCTTTAACGAATCCCATGGCTAGGACATACTAATGCTACGAAATAAAATTAACTTAAAGCTTTTTCAGAGCTTTTTAGAGTTTTTCAGAGCTCTTTTGATTTTTCAGAACTCTTTAGATATTTCAGGGCTTTTTAGAGTTTTCAGGGTTTTTTAGAGTTTTCAAGGCTTTTTAGAGGACATTCAAAGTTGATCTTCACTATTGTAGGGATTTGTTATTATCATTCTTTAACGAATCTCCTAGCTTGTAGATCCCAATGCTATGGAGTATTATTAAATTTAAGCTTTTGAAAGATTGATGGAGTTTTCATGATCTTTTTAGAGTTTCCCAGGGATCTTTCAAGGCTCTTTAGTGTTTTTAGGGTATTTAGAAAACATCCAAAGATAATCTTCATTATTGTCGGGAATTTTTATAAATAATTAAGTTACTTTCAGTTGGCTTTAACGAATCCCCTAGCTAGTAGATACTAGTGCTACGAAATATAATTAACTTAAAGCTTTTTCAGAGCTTTTTAGAGTTTTTCAGAGCTCTTTATATTTTTCAGAGCTCTTTATATATTTTAGGCCTTTTTATTGTTTTCAAGGTTTTTTAGAGTTTTCAACGCTTTTTAGAGAACATTCAAAGTTGATCTTCACTATTGGAGGGATTTGTTATTATCATTCTTTATCGAAACCCCTAGCTTGTAGATCCCAGTTCTACGGAGTATTATTAAAATTAAGTTTTCCAAAGCTTTTTGGAGTCCTCCTGAGCTTTTTAGAGTTTCTCAGAGCTCTTTTAGGGCTCTTTAGTTTTTTTAGGAAACATCCAAAGATAATCTTCATCATTGTAGGGAATCTTTTTAGTATCATTCATCATAAAGAATTAAGTTACTTTCAGTTGGCGTTAACGAGTCCCCTGGCTAGTAGATACTAGTGCTACGAAATATAATTAACTCAAAGCTTTTTCGGAGTTTTTTAGAGTTTTCAGAGCTCTTTAGATATTTTAAGGATTTTTAGAGTTTTCAGGGTTTTTAGAATTTTCAATGCTTTTTAGAGAATATTCAAAGTTGATCTTCACTATTGTAGGGATTTGTTATTATCATTCTTTAATGAATCTCCTAGGTTGTAGATCCCAGTGCTACGGAGTATTATTAAATTTAAGTTTTCCAAAGCTTTTTGGAGTCTTCCTGAGATTTTTAGAGTTTCTCAGAGCTCTGTAAGGGCTCTTTAGTGTTTTTAGGGTTTTAAGGAAACATCCAAAGATAATCTTCATTGTTGTAGGGAATTTTGTTACTATCATTCATTATAAAGAGATAAGTTACTTTCAGTTGGCTTTAACGAGTCCCCTGGCTAGTAGATACTAGTGCTGCGAAATATAATTAACTTAAAGCTTTTTCAGAGCTTTTTAGAGGTTTTCAAAGCTCTTTAGATTTTTCGGAGCTCTTTAGATATTTTAGAGATTTTTAGAGATTTCAGGGTTTTTTAGAGTTTTCAAGGCTTTTTAGATAACATTCAAAGTTGATCTTCACTATTGTAGGGATTTGTTATTATCATTCAAATCTTATTGGAGTTTTCATGATCTTTTTAGAGGTTCTAAGAGCTCTTTCAGGGCTCTTTATTGTTTTTAGGGTTTTTAGGAAACATCCAAAGATAATCTTCATTATTGTCGGGAATTTTGTTAGTATCATTCATTATAAAGAATTAAGTTACTTTCAGTTGGCTTTAACGAATTCCCTGGCTAGTAGATACTAGTGCTACGAAATATAATTAACTGAAAGCTTTTTCAGAGCATTTTATAGTTTTTCAGAGCTCTTTAGATTTTTCGGAGCTCTTTAGATATTTTAGGGCTTTTTAGAGTTTTCAGGGTTTTTTTAAAGTTTTCAAGGCTTTTTAGAGAACATTCAAAGTTGATCTTCGCTATTGTCGGGATTTGTTATTATCATTCTTTAACGAATATCCTATCTTGTAGATCCCAGTGCTACCGAGTATAATTAAATTTAAGCTTTTCAAAGATTTTTTGAGTCTTCCTGAGCTTTTTAGAGTTTTCTAGAGCTCTTTCAGGGCTCTTTAGTGTTTTTAGGAGTTCTAGGAAACATTCAAAGATAATCTTCATTATTGTAGGGAATTTTGTTAGTATCATTCTTTATAAATTATTAAGTTACTTTCAGTTGGCTTTGACGAATCCCCTGGCTAGTAGATACTAGTGCTACGAAATTTAATTAACTTAAAGCTTTTTGAGAGCTTTTTAGAGTTTTACAGAGCTCTTTAGATTTTTATGAGCTCTTTATATATTTTAGGGCTTTTTAGAGTTTTCAGGTTTTTTTTAGAGTTTTGAAGGCTTTTTAGAGAACATTCGAAGTTGATCTTCACTATTGTAGGGATTTGTTATTATCATTATTTAACAAATCTCCTAGCTTATAGATCCCAGTGCCATAGAGTATAATTAAATTTAAGATTTTTGGAGTCTTCCTGAACTTTTTAGAGTTTCTTAGAGCTCTTTCAGGGCTCTTTAGTGTTTTTAGGGTTTTTAGGAAACTTTCAAAGATAATCTTCATTATTGTAGGGAATTTTGTTAGTATCATTCTTTATAAAGAATTAAGTTACTTTCAGTTGGCTTTAACGGACCCCCTGGCTAGTAGATACTATTGCTACGAAATATAATTAACTTAAGCATTTTTGGAGTTTTTTAGAGTTTTTCAGAGTTCTTTTGATTTTTCAGAGCTCTTTGGATATTTTAGGGCTTTTTAGAGTTTTCAAGGCTTTTTCGAGAACATTCAAAGTTGATATTCAAAATTGTAGGGATTTGTTATTATCATTCTTTAACGAATCTCCTAGCTTGTAGATCCCAGTGCTGCGGAGTATAATCAAATTTAAGCTTTTCAAAGCTTTTTGGAGTCTTCCTGAGCTTTTTAGAGTTTCCCAGAGCTCTTTCAGGCTCTTTAGTGTTTTTAGGGTTTCTTGGAAACATTCAAAGATAATCTTCATTATTGTAGGGAATTTTGTTAGTATCATTCTTCATAAAGAATTAAGTCACTTTCAGTTGGCGTTAACGAATACCCTGGCTAGTAGATACTAGTGCTACAAAATATAATTAATTTATAGCTTTTTCTGAGCTTTTTAGATTTTTTAGTGCTCTTTAGATTTTTATGAGCTTTTTATATATTTTAGGGATTTTTAGAGTTTTCAGGGGTTTTTTAGAGTTTTCAAGGCTTTTTAGAGAACATTCAAAGTTGTTCTTCACTATTGTAGGGATTTGTTATTATCATTCTTTAACGAATCTCCTAGCTTGTAGATTCAAGTGCTACGAAGTATAATTAAACAGAAGCTTTTCAAAGCTTTTTGGAGTCTTCCTAAGTTTTTTAGAGTTTCTCAGAGCTCTTTCAGGGTTCTTTAGGGTTTTTAGGAAACATTCAAAGATAATCTTCATCATTGTAAGGAATTTTGTTAGTATCATTCTTTTTAAAGAATTAAGTTAATTTCAGTTGGCTTTAACGGATCCCTGGCTAGTAGATACTAGAGCTACATAATATAATTAACTTAAAACTTTTTCAGAGCTTTTTAGAGTTTTTCAGATCTCTTTAGATTTTTCAGAGTTTTTTAGAGTTTCGGGTTTTTTTTAGAGTTTTCAAGGCTTTTTAGAGAACATTCAAAGTTGATCTTCACTATTGTAGGGATTTGTTATTATCAATATTTAACGAATCTCCTATTTTTTAGATCCAAGTGCTACGGTGTATAATTAAATTTAAGCTTTTCAAAGCTTTTTTGAGTCTTCCTGAGATTTTTAGAGTTTCCTAGAGCTCTTTCAGGGTTCTTTAGTGTTTTTAGGAATTCGAGGAAACATTCAAAGATAATCTTCATCATTGTAGGGAATTTTAGTATCATTCTTTATAAAGAATTTAGTTACTTTCAGTTGGCTTTAACGAATCCCCTGGCTAGTAGATACTAGTGCTACGAAATATAATTAACTTAAAGCTTTTTAAGAGCTTTTTAGAGTTTTTCAGAGCTCTTTAGATTTTTTATGAGCTCTTTAGTTATTTTAGGGCTTTTTAGAGTTTTCAGTTTTTTTTTTAGATTTTTCAAGGCTTTTTAGAGAAAATTCGAAGTTGATCTTCACTATTGTATGGATTTGTTTTTATCATTCTTTAACAAATCTCCTAGCTTATAGATCCCATTGCACTAGAGTATAATTAAATTTAAGCTTTTTGGAGTCTTCCTAAGCTTTTTAGAGTTTCTCATAGCTCTTTCAGGGCTCTTTAATGATATTAGGGTTTTTAGGAAAAATTCAAACATAAAATATCATTAACTTAAAGCTTTTTCAGAGCTTTTTAGAGTTTTTCAGAGCTCATTAGATTTTTCGGAGCTCTTTAGATGTTTTAGGGATTTTTAGAGTTTTCAGGGTTTTTAGAGAACATTCAAAGTTGATCTTCACTATTGTAGAGATTTGTTATTATCATTCTTTAACAAATCTACTAGCTTGTAGATCCTAATGCTATGGAGTATAATTAAATTTAAGATTTTCAAAGCTTTTTGGATTCTTCCTGAGCTTTTTAGAGTTTCCCAGAGCTCTTTCAGGCTCTTTGGTGTTTTAAGGGTTTCTAAGAAACATTCAAAGATAATCTTCATTATTGTAGGGAATTTTGTTCATATCCTCTGGCTAGTAGATAATAGCACTACAAAATATAATTAACTTAAAGATTTTCAGAGCTTTTTAGAGTTTTTCAGAGCTCTTTGGATTTTTCGGAGCTCTTTAGATATTTTAGGGATTTTTAGAGTTTTCAAGGTTTTTTTAGAGTTTTCAAGGATTTTTAGAGAACATTCAAATTTGATCTTCACTATTGTAGAGATTTGTTATTATCATTCTTTAACGAATCTCCTAGCTTGTAGATCCCAGTGCTACAGAGTATAATTAAATTTAATATTTTCAAAGCTTTTTGGAGTGTTCCTGAGCTTTTTAGAGTTTCCCAGAGCTCTTTCAGGCTCTTTGGTGTTTTAAGGGTTTCTAAGAAACATTCAAAGATAATCTTCATTATTGTAGGGAATTTTGTTAGTATCCTCTGGCTAGTAGATACTAGCACTACAAAATATAATTAACTTAAAGCTTTTCAGAGCTTTTTAGAGTTTTTCAGAGCTCTTTAGATTTTTCGGAGCTCTTTAGATATTTTAGGGATTTTTAGTGTTTTCAAGGTTTTTTTAGAGTTTTCAAGGATTTTTAGAGAACATTAAAATTTGATCTTCACTATTGTAGAGATTTGTTATTATCATTCTTTAACGAATCTCCTAGCTTGTAGATCCCAGTGCTACAGAGTATAATTAAATTTAATATTTTCAAATCTTTTTGGAGTCTTCCTGAACGTTTTAGAGTTTCCCAGAGCTCTTTCAGGTTCTTTGGTGTTTTTAGGGTTTCTAGGAAACATTCAAAAATAATTTTCATTATTGTAGGTAATTTTGTTAGTATCCTTCTTTATAAAGAATTAAGTTACTTTCATTTGGCTTTAACGAATCCTCTGGCTAGTAGATACTAGCCCTACGAAATATAATTAACTTAAAGTTTTTTAGAGCTTTTTAGAGTTTTTCAGAGCTCTTTAGATTTTTCGGAGCTCTTTAGATATTTTAGGGATTTTTAGAGTTTTCAGTGTTTTTTTAGAGTTTTCAAGGCTTTTTAGAGAACATTCAAAGTTGATCTTCACTATTGTAGGGATTTGTTATAATCATTCTTTAACGAATCTCCTAGCTTATAGATCCCAGTGCTATGGAGTATAATTAAATTGAAGCTTTTCAAAGCTTTTTGGAGTCTTCCTAAGCTTTTTAGAGTTTCTCAGAGCTCTTTAAGGGATCTTTAGGGTTTTTAGGGTTTTTAGGAAACATTCAAAGATAATCTTCATTATTGTAGGGAATTTTGTTAGTATCATTCTTTATAAAGAATTAAGTTACTTTCAGTTGGCTTTAACGGATCCCCTGGCTAGTAGATACTAGTGCTACGAAATATAATTAACTTAAAACTTTTTCAGAGCTTTTTAGAGTTTTCCAGAGCTGTTTAGATTTTTTAGTGCTCTTTGGATATTTTAAGGCTTTTTAGAGAACATTCAAAGTTGATCTTCACTATTGTAGGGATTTGTTATTATCATTCTTTAACGAATCTCCTATCTTGTAGATCCCAGTGCTACGGAGTATAATTAAATTTAAGTTTTTCAAAGCTTTTTTGAGTCTTCCTGAGCTTTTTATAGTTTCCTAGAGCTCTTTCAGGGCTCTTTAGTGTTTTTAGGGTTTCTAGGAAATATTCAAAGAAAATCTTCATCATTGTAGGGAATTTTATTAGTATCATTCTTTATAAAGAATTAAGTTACTTTCAGTTGGCTTTAACGAATCCCCTGGCTAGTAGATACTAGTGCTACAAAATGTAATTAATTTAAAGCATTTTCAGAACTTTTAGAGTTTTTCAGTGCTCTTTAGATTTTTATGAGCTCTTTAGATATTTTAGGGATTTTTAGAGTTTTCAGGGTTTTTTTTAGAGTTTTCAAGGGTTTTTAGAGAACATTCAAAGTTGATATTCACTATCGTAGGGATTTGTTATTATCATTCTTTAACGAATCTCCTAGCTTGTAGATCCCAGTGCTACGTAGTATAATTAATTTGAAGCTTTTCAAAGCTTTTTGGAGTCTTCCTAAGCTTTTTAGAGTTTCTCAGATTTTTTTTTTTTGCTAGGTCAAAATGGTTTATTAAGCAAAAAAAATGTAATTACAAGAATTACATAATGGGAGGCACAAGCCCTCCCCACCCCTATAAACCAAAGAGAAAAGATATAACATGAAAAAACTATCAAAATTAAGCTCTTAAAAACAAAAAACTAACAAAAAAATAAAATAAAAGGATTTTTAGCTTCCTTTGTTCTTATTTTTCTTCTTTAGAGTCTTCATTCTTCTAGATTGATCTTGTATTTCCTGGAGATGCTCCCTTCGAAACGATAAACTGTTCAAGAACTTTTGTTGAATATCAAATTTTGTTATTGTGCAAAGAACCTCGTACTCCTCTGTAGTAAGCTTGTGCTTGTTCTTATGATCTTCACTTTCCGGCTTGTGCTTCTGGCTTAAAGCAGTTGGAGAAGAACCCTTAGCTGCATTAAGAGCCTGCCTGGCTCTTTCCAAATCTTCAGCTGCCTTTCGAACAGCAGCTTCAGAAATTGCTACCTCCTCATCTAGCTGTTTGGATTTCTCCAAAGCAGCTCGAACCTCATCACTAACTACAGAAACACCTGCATCCTTGGGATGTTCCAAACCTGAATCAAAAACCAAATCCATATTTGGCCCAGACTCTGGCTTAGATTTTGATAAGGATTCCAATTGTTTAATCCCGGACTGAGAGTGCTTGGTCACGGAGTAACTGCATGATCTGCATGAGCAGATTTATTCAACACGAAACTGTTCTCCAGATTTTGCTTGTTCACGGACTTTGTCTTGGAGAAGGACTTTACCAAATCAGAGTTTATTTTGGACTTAACTTCCATAACTTTTCCCGTAACTACAGAGTTTGTATTGGCATCCGTATTTACAAACGCTCTTGCAGCTTCCCTAGCTTTCCTTTTATCTTCCCATCTTGCTAGTATATCAGCGTCTATTTCACCATCAGGATCCGAGCATTCCAAATCTATTTCCTCATCATTCTCAGCATCGACATTACTAATATCATTTTTCAGACCCAACTCATTGACAAGAACATCAAACTTATTGTGTTGACAGACTACTTCCGTACTGATAAGATCATCAACAAAAGGAGTTGTAGATTTATAACCAGAGTTTCTCTTACCATTAACTTTCTTCCACTCCTCATTCAAAGAGTTCTGAATAGATGCAGATGTTGTAGAAGACTCCACACCATTATCAACAGAATTGTCATCCCTCTCCGAAAGAATACCACCAGAACTTGTAGCACCATCAACTTTTGGCTGCCATTTCATAACATTTTGTTGGACACGCCTTGTAGAATTACCTGTTGAAATCTTCTTAGACTTCTTCTTACATTCCGTTCCAACATGGCCAACAATTTTGCAGGGAGCACAAAACTTTGGCAGTTTTTACACTTCCACAAATTGATTAAAACTTCTTCCTCACACAGTTACATGAATGTATTCTGGGACTTTCTTTGAGAAATCTATATCAACCAAAACCGCTGCAAAATAACCATATTCATGGTTCAATGTCTTTTTATCCACCACTATAGGGTTGCCTAGGTTTTTACCTAATGACAGTAAAATCTTTTCTGTCCATAGCTCCACGTACAGTCCAGGGAAATTAACCCATACGGATGCTGACCTATTTTCCAAGTTTCTCCATCACGGACTTTTATCATATCCTCCTCTGTTGAAAACTTGATAATGAAAAAACCTTTTGTTAAAGGCGTGAACTTGACTCTTCCCGGACCTAACTTGACTCTTCCCGGACCTTTTGTCAGAGCTTTTTCAGGGATCCTTAAGGTTTTTAGGGTTTTTAGGAAACATTCAAAGATAATCTTCATTATTGTAGGGAATTTTGTTAGTATAATTCTTAAGTTACTTTCAGTAGGCTTTAACGGATCCCCTGGCTAGTAGATACTAGTGCTACGAAATATAATTAACTTAAAACTTTTTCAGAGCTTTTTAGAGTTTTCCAGAGCTCTTTAGATTTTTCAGAGCTCTTTGGATATTTTATGGCTTTTTAGAGTTTTAGGGTTTTTGTAGAGAACATTCAAAGTTGATCTTCACTATTGTAGGGATTTGTTATTATCATTCTTTAACGAATCTCCTATCTTGTAGATCCCAGTGCTACGGAGTATAATTAAATTTAAGCTTTTCAAAGCTTTTTTGAGTCTTCCTGAGCTTTTTAGAGTTTCCTAGAGCTCTTTCAGGGCTCTTTAGTGTTTTTAGGGTTTCTAGGAAATATTCATAGATAATCTTCATCATTGTAGGGAATTTTAGTATCATTCGTTATAAAGAATTAAGTTACGTTCAGTTGGCTTTAACGAATCCCCTGGCTAGTAGATACTAGTGCTACGAAATATAATTAACTTAAAGCTTTTTCAGAGTTTTACAGAGCTCTTTAGATTTTTATGAGCTCTTTAGATATTTTAGGGATTTTTTGAGTTTTCAGGGTTTTTTTTAGAGTTTTCAAGGCTTTTTAGAGAATATTCGAAGTTGATCTTCCCTATTGCAGGAATTTGTTATTATCATTCTTTAACAAATATCCTAGCTTATAGATCACAGTGCTACAGAGTATAATTACATTTAAGGTTTTCGAGTCTTCATGAGCTTTTTTGAGTTTCTCATAGCTCTTTCAGGGCTCTTTAGTGATTTTAGGGTTTGTAGGAAAAATTCAAAGATAATCTTCATCATTGTAGGGAATTTTGTTAGTATCATTCTTTATAAAGAATTAAGTTACTTTCAGTTGGCTTTAACGAATCCCCTGGCTAGTAGATACTAGTGCTACAAAATGTAATTTATTTAAAGCATTTTCAGAGCGTTTTAGAGTTTTTCAGTGCTCTTTAGATTTTTACGAGCTCTTTAGATATTTTAGGGATTTTTAGAGTTTTCAGGGTTTTTTTAGAGTTTTCAAGGATTTTTAGAGAACACTCAAAGTTGATATTCACTATGGTAGGGATTTGTTATTATCATTCTTTAACGAATGTCCTAGCTTGTAGATCCCAGTGCTACGGAGTATAATTAATTTGAAGCTTTTCAAAGCTTTTTGGAGTCTTCCAAAGCTTTTTAGAGTTTCTCAGAGCTTTTTCAGGGATCTTTAGGGTTTTTAGGAAACATTCAAAGATAATCTTCATTATTGTAGGGAATTTTGTTAGTATAATTCTTTATAAAGAATTAAGTTACTTTCAGTTGGCTTTAACGGATCCTCTGGCCAGTAGATACTAGTGCTACGAAATATAATTAACTTAAGAACGATACTTGTTTAGAATTGAAGTTTGCAACGCTGTAAAAGTGTTACAGCGTCACTGTTACAAAATGGTAAGGGCTGAAAATAAACGATATAAGGAAACTGCTGTATAAGAACGATACTTGTTTCCGCTTTTAAGACTGTCGAAGAACGACGGACTCTGCGAGTCTGTTCTTCGTCTTCTTCTTCCTCCTCGAGCAGCAACAGCAACAACAATACCTCCTGTAACTTCTTCTTCTCATCTCTCGTAAACTCCCAACTCTCTCCTAAGGGTTTCTAAAACTTTCTAACCTCTTTATGACTTGAACCAACTCTTATATATCCCACATACCCCAAATATCTCGTATAAATTCAAGATTTCTTCTCCGTGCAGTTAAGAGAATATCTCTCTTCAATCCTCCATGTACGCATCTTCTGACCTCTTCTGAGTTATCTAAACTCTCCAAACCCAACTAAGACTTGAACAGGACCAGGTACATCCATATCCTGGCGTAAAACTCTCACAAAATCTTTGAAAATAATCAGAAAAATACGTATCCCTGTTGAACTCTGTTTTACTTCTCCCGGGAAATTCAGCCCAATTGGTTAGGTCCAATCAATCTCAACGAACCTTATATGCTATAACAGGCCCAGAACAATCGATTCCAGTGATTTAATCTCTTAAAATCACGAACTACAATTCAAACCAAAATCTGGTTTGCTATAACATGCATTCCCGCCATTTTCTATTTCAAATTATAAAGATGACCTCCCCCTTATCCAGTTCAAGTGTCCCTTTAGTACATGCCCTGAAATGGGGTGCCCCTTATCCATATTAGGGGTGCCTTTAGCAATTTTTCTGTGATGTTTTCCGCACTTTTTCAGGGTTCCTCCGGGGTATTTCCGGTACACTTCTGGGGCATTTCCGGTACACTATCAACGACAATCCAAGGGCCACATTTTTAGCCAATTTTGGCGCAAAGCCTTATTTATCCAAAAACACCTACAAAAGCATAAAAGACCATAATAAGTACAAAATCGAGCACTAATAATATATACAAATGAGATATATTAGACACATAAATGTGTCTATCAAATACCCCCAAACTTATTATTTGCTAGTCCCGAGCAAATCAAAACTACAAAATAAAATCCTAACTCACTGTCGCAGGCATCGTCGATTGCATTTAGCGTATGCAATAAGCCTTTAAACCCCTAGGTGGCCCTAGTGGCCGAGTTATAGTCTCGGGAGGGCTTACTAGAGATATACCCACAAAACCTTAATACTCCAGACCCTAGATATCTACGCAGAACCTTGGAAAGCACTAAAGAATCTCCTTGGTTGGCATACTTATTGACTACAGGAGGAAGTACCCTGATGCGAAATTCCAATTGATGTACACGAGTTTGCACTCAAGCATACTAAAATTCATATAAAGTGACAGAGCTCTACTCAGATAGTCGCACTATGGACATCAATATTCGGAGTCAAAGCAATCAAATGGATAGATTAAGAGATGGATATAGAAAAACATAGATGGTTTTGATGTTTACTAAGTGAACGGCATTTCCCATATCTGTCTGAAGGCCTCCGCCAAAATGAACCTATCCTAATGGATTGAGATACTAGTCTGACTAATATCAACACACTGGCATATACAAGGGTACCAGTGGTCGATAACCTAACTCTAGGTCAACACAACTGGCATATACAAGGGTACCAGTGGTCGACTTTATTGAATTTATTCCTTTTGGTCAAATGGTCTGGTCTCAATTTTTTTTTTTTTTTTTTGTTTGGTATCTCAATCACTCTAATTCACCCTAGCATTGCTAACAACTTGAATCGTGAGCCCCACCTAATCACTTAGAGTAACATAGTTTAAAATAAAAAAAATAAAAACAGAAGTGAAAAGGACTCAACGAGATATGGTGAAACTATCATGTTATTTCTAACACCTGAGCTCTGTGCTTTTATGAATAGACTCTTCTAGATGTTTCCATCTAATCAGATTGATTCCTCAACTCCTACAACCAAAATTCTTCCATCCACTTAGGTTGGTTAGTGCTATCCTTAATAGGCACAAATTTCTAGGTTCTGGAGTTTATTTATTGCAAAAAGGTGACAAAAAGTGTTTCTTCCACACCCCCAAACTTAAATCTAACATTGTCCTCAGTGTTCTAAAGATGAACTTAAAAGCATGAACAAGGAGAAACTATTACCACTAGAGGGAAAAGAAATAAGGAAGGATATTACCGTATCACATGACCGCGGGAGCCTCCTAGTAAATGCTAAATTTATAGTCATTAGCTAGACATCAAATACCTCTAAAAGAATTGTCACCTTCCAAAGTCGTATACCAATAGTCGAAACAATTGTGGGTCCATAAGACCAAATAGAACTGCCACGAATAGGAGACAAATGCTCAAGATCAGAAAAATGAGCAGATAGAGCACAACCTGATCTAAAGTTTCTCGCAAGACAACTGGATTTATCTGAGGTGCCCACTTGGGCTTCATATAAGTGTCTCGGCAAACAGATTCATCCGAAAAACGGGTCTCTAATATATGGATTTTCTCCTGGACATTATCAGGCGGATCAGGTTGTGGAGTCTGAATAGACTCAAGCGATACCTCATATGCACTAGGCTTGAGTCCCAAGTTAGGGACTTCCAATGGGGATACTTGACGATCACAAGAATCATTACTACCCCCAAACTTAGGGTTTTCACTACTCTCAGACGAACCTTTAATTATTGTTTGGATTTCCGGATCTTCCCAGTCCTTAAAATGCTCAAGAGATTCTTCTAGTTCTCTACCCCCAAACTTAGAATTTTGGGTGCCTCTACATAGACTAGTCACAATGTTCCTAATTTCTAGACCATCGGGTTCTTGAAAAAGGTCAATTGCTTTCTCTAAGTTATAATCAGGTTGTTCATCCTTTACTTGCTTCATAGCTACTATGGTCCACTCTAAAACTTCCTTATTTTCTTGAAGCACGGTCTCTGGCCTATTCTCCTGATCACTATCCAAATCGGATGCTACAATCACATGAAAAGACTTGGGTGGGCCTAAAAATGTATAATTAGGAGGCTCTTTTAAACAAGGTATTAAGGTAGACTCGGAAGCTAGTAATGGTTCAAACCTATATTTCCATATATCAATATCTAACACAGGAATGGAATCTAACAGAGCATTTACTTGTTCAATGTTACTACCATCGTCGAAATCCAGGCTAAAATGGGATAGACAACTCTCTAACGGATCTTTCGATACGATGTTTGGTAATGACTCCTGAACTAAGGTTCCTATCATGTTTACCTCTTCTACGCTTGATTCATCTAGCTCGGAGGGTAGCTTACTAATATTAAAAATGTGCATCTCAATAGTCATATTACCAAAAGACAAATTCATTATACCATTTCGACAATTAATGATCGCATTGGATGTAGCTAAAAACGGGCGACCTAAAATCACTGGTATTTGGTTATCTGGGTCAGGGACACGTTGGGTATCTAGGATAACAAAATCCACCGGATATATAAACTTGTCGACCTCTATGAGAACATCCTCGATCACACCACGAGGAATTTTAACGGACCTATCAACTAACTGAAGTGTCATCTGGGTAGGTTTCATCTCACCAAGTCCTAGCTTAAGGTACACATGGTATGGCATTAAGTTCACACTGGCTCCTAAGTCAAGCAACGCTTTCTCAACACGGTATTTACCTATTGTGCAAGAAATGGTCGGGGACCCTGGGTCTTTATACTTAGGAGTAGTGGTATTCTGAATAATAGAACTCACATGACTAGCTATGAAGGCTTTCCTCTGGACACTGAGCTTACGCTTTCGCGTACACAAGTCCTTAAGGAACTTGGCATAAGAGGGAATCTGCCTAATTGCATCTAATAATGGAAGGTTGATATTAACCTGCTTAAAAACCTCCAATATATCATTAAAGTTGGACTCCCTCTTAGTCGGAACTAGCAGCTGGGGAAACGTGGCTCTGGGAACAAAGTCGGGCTTAACAGGACCCTCATTGGTCTCTTTAGAGACTCTATCAGTCTCTTCATTCTCTGGCTCAGCAGGGTGAACTAAAGCATGTTCACTATCAGGCATGGAAACCTTGTTGTCAACCTTCTTTCCACTCCTCAGGGTTGTGACAACATTCACATGATTGTACGATTTCTCTCCTTTGGGGTTAGGATCGATATGACTAGGGAACCTTCCATCTTCTCTCTCACTTATAAACTTAGCTATTTGTCCTACTTGAAGTTCTAACTTGGCAAGACTCTGGGAAGTATTCTTCAATTTCTGCCTAGTTTCTTGTTGAAAGCTCATGTGGTTCTTTGATAGCATGTCATGGTTACTTACTAACATAGTGATAGCTTCCTCTAAGGTAGAGATCTTTTTCTCAGAAGTGTTCTGAAACTGGGTTTGACCTGAAGAGTTCTTAAAAGAAAAACCTGGGGGAGGCTGAGAATTGCTAGACTGGCCTTGACTCTGGCCCTTAGACCAAGAGAAATTAGGATGGTTTCTCCAACCAGGGTTGTAGGTTTCTGAGTATGGGTCAAACTTCTGAGGGTTCTCAAACCTAGCGTTGTTATAGACAGCATGGGCTTGTTCTTCACCAACCTGACCTTCCCAAAATGAATTATCGGGCTCTATTCCACAACTAGAGACTTGAGAGGCTCTATTAGGTTCAACAAGGGACCTATTTTTAGTCTGACCCATTTCCAAAGCTTCTAACCTTCTGGACAAAGCAGCAAACTTAGCATCTGACGCAAAACTCGTACCTACCATATTGGTGCTACTTCTATTGACCAAGAGTCTTTTAGGGGGTTTAACACAAGATTCCCACTGTTGGGATTTTTCAGCGATAGCTCCTAAGAAGGTAAAAGCATCATCAGCATTTTTACTAGTGAACTCACCAGCGCACATAGACTCAACCATGGCTTTGGTCGAATAGTCTAAACCATCATAAATAATCTGTACGAGTTTCATATTATCAAATCCATGGTGAGGACACTGAGATAGGAGATCATTGAATCGCTCTAAAAACCTATAAAGAGACTCTCCCTCTTGTTGTACACTAGTACTAATGTTCTGTCTAACAGCTGCAGTTTTATGCTTAGGGTAGAACTTCATATAGAAGGCAGCGATAAGTTCCTGCCATGTTTCTATGGATTCAAACGGTAGGTTGTTCAGCCAGGTCTTGGCTTTGTCTCTCAAAGAAAAGGGAAACATCTTAAGTTTCAAGACTTCATCGGTAAGGTCCTTTATCCTAATTGTTCCACAAATTTCCTCAAAGTCCCTAATATGAAAATAAGGGTTCTCATCATCTTTTCCTAAGAATATAGGAATCATCTGAAGAATACTAGGTTTTATCTCGAAATTAGCCGTAGTGGCTGGAAATTTAATGCACGAAGCTCGGTTGGTCCTAGTTGGGAACATGTAATCTTTCAAAGTTGCCATCTCTGGCACAACTGGAGTACTAGGGGTACTTTTGTCACTCAGAGATAAATTCTCAAAACTGAAGTTTCCAAAAACAGGGCTCTCCAAAGAAGAGTCTTCGAGCTCCCTGCTTAAATCAGAAGAACTACTAGGTTTTTCGCTAATCAATCGACCTAGAGTATCTCTTTTCCAAGCCATATTAACAAAATCGGGCATACACTAAAAAGAATTCAAAAAGAAATAAAAATCCTAACATGAAGGTTCTATCAATCACACAGTAGGCTGACTCGACTTTACCACAACAAACCTAAACATTTCTAGCAAACAACAAGCATGATGGCTCCACTTAGATTGTTTCTAGACCAGCTTCTAATCCTTCGAAAGAGAATTCGTTACAATTTAAGCAAACCCCTCTGGAATCAATCCGAGTTAAAGCAAGTTGAACCCTTGTCTTGTTTAGGCCAGGCCTTGCCCTTTACTAGGAATATAAAAACAGTCCGGTTCGTCCTCAAACAATTATCACCTTAAGGAATACAGTAACTCGCTTGCAGGAGATTCGCGAGTGTTTCGATTGGACTTACCTCCCGTACCAGACGGGCGATGAACCGCTGAAGTCGACTCGGGCCACTGACTCCGTTGTCAGTGTGCGAACCCGAGGGGCCGAGACGATATCGTAATCGTCGTCCTTCCCTGCAAACAGTTTGTATTTAAACTACCCTTCCGTAGGGTATAAAATAAAAATAAAAATGTCCAAAGTTTAAAGTCCACAGTCCACAAAAATAAAGTGCAAAAAC
>NW_020647860.1:11757-125334 GCF_003573695.1 Papaver somniferum | reverse complement strand
TAAAAAAAAAAAAAAAAATTCTTCTTTTTGTTTTCTTATTACGCTTTAAGCTTTTTTTTTTCTCCAAGTCCTTAGTGTTCACTTCAAACCTGTAAATCAAAGACAAAAAGAAACGTAAAAAGGAACAAATAAAAATAAACAAAAAAAAATAAATAATAAATCTAAAAAAAATGCTACCTAAACACAAATCCCCGGCAGCGGCGCCAAAAATTTGATGTATTTTCAAATGGTTGTAGAGATGGTGGTAAAAAGGGGTCTTTTCAGACTTGTTGAGGAAATAATTTTTAGACTTAATAAAAATAAAGATAAAACAAATTAAATTCAAAGGTGAAGTAAATATTATGGAAAGACCAGGGTTTAGGATTTCACCATTCACCAAAATTCATGTGATTCAATAATAATTATTATCATGCAATTCTAGACATTATAATTCAAATCAAAAACAATTGTGATTCTAATCATTGCCTAAATCATATTTTCAAAACATCCATTGTTAATCGCAAGCATGAAATATCAAAAGCAATAAACCAAGCATATTTCATCAAGAGAAAACACAATTAGTTAATAAAAATCATTTATTCAATTTTCATTCGGTGCAATTAATCATAAAAGGATTGCATAAATAAATTTAAATGAATTTTACCACATAACTTTTGGAAAAATGGCTTCCTCATCACCCCTGGGATTGGGTTTAGCTCCTCATCCCAAAAACACAAGATGTGTTCATGGCTAAATAGGTGTTTTTATTGATGAAAATAATTTAGAATTGAAGTTTGTAACGCTGTAAAAGTGTTACAGCGTCATTGTTACAAAATGGTAAGGACTGAAAATAAACGATATAAGGAAACTGCTGTATAAGAACGATACTTGTTTCCGCTTTTAAGACTGTCGAAGAACAACGGACTCTGCGAGTCTGTTCTTCGTCTTCTTCTTCCTCCTCGAGCAGCAACAGCAACAACAATACCTCCTGTAACTTCTTCTTCTCGTCTCTCGTAAACTCCCAACTCTCTCCTAAGGGTTTCTAAAAATTTCTAACCTCTTTATGACTTGAACCAACTCTTATATATCCCACAGACCCCAAATATCTCGTATAAATTCAAGATTTCTTCTCCGTGCAGTTAAGAGAATATCTCTCTTCAATCCTCCCTGTACGCATCTTCTGACCTCTTCTGAGTTATCTAAACTCTCCAAACCCAACTAAGACTTGAACAGGACCAGGTACATCCATATCCTGGCGTAAAACTCTCACAAAATCTTTGAAAATAATCAGAAAAATACGTATCCCTGTTGAACTCTGTTTTACTTCTCCCAGGCAATTCAGCCCAATTGGTTGGGTCCAATCAATCTCAACGAACCTTATATGCTATAACAAGCCCAGAACAATCGATTCCAGTGATTTAATCTCTTAAAATCACGAACTACAATTCAAACCAAAATCTGGTTTGCTGTAACATGCATTCCCGCCATTTTCTATTTCAAATTATAAAGATGACCTCCCCCTTATCCAATTCCGGTGTCCCTTTAGTACATGTCCTGAAGTGGGGTGCCCCTTATCCAAATTAGGGGTGCCTTTAGCAATTCTTCTGGGATGTTTTCCGCACTTTTTCAGGGTTCCTCCGGGGTATTTCCGGTACACTTCTGGGGCATTTCCGGTACACTATCAACGACAATCCAAGGGCCACATTTTTAGCCAATTTTGCCGCAAAGCCTTATTTATCCAAAAACACCTACAAAAGCATAAAAGACCATAATAAGTACAAAATCGAGCACTAATAATATATACAAATGAGATATATTAGACACATAAATGTGTCTATCAAATACCCCCAAACTTATTATTTGCTAGTCCCGAGCAAATCAAAACTACAAAATAAAATCCTAACTCACTGTCGCAGGCATCGTCGATTGCATTTAGCGTATGCAATAAGCCTTTAAACCCCTAGGTGGCCCTAGTGGCCGAGTTATAGTCTCGGGAGGGCTTACTAGAGATATACCCACAAAACCTTAATACTCCAGACCCTAGATATCTACGCAGAACCTTGGAAAGCACTAAAGAATCTCCTTGGTTGGCATACTTATTGACTACAGGAGGAAGTACCCTGATGCGAAATTCCAATTGATGTACACGAGTTTGCACTCAAGCATACTAAAATTCATATAAAGTGACAGAGCTCTACTCAGATAGTCGCACTATGGACATCAATATTCGGAGTCAAAGCAATCAAATGGATAGATTAAGAGATGGATATAGAAAAACATAGATGGTTTTGATGTTTACTAAGTGAACGGCATTTCCCATATCTGTCTGAAGGCCTCCGCCAAAATGAACCTATCCTAATGGATTGAGATACTAGTCTGACTAATATCAACACACTGGCATATACAAGGGTACCAGTGGTCGATAACCTAACTCTAGGTCAACACAACTGGCATATACAAGGGTACCAGTGGTCGACTTTATTGAATTTATTCCTTTTGGTCAAATGGTCTGGTCTCAATTTTTTTTTTTTTTTTTTGTTTGGTATCTCAATCACTCTAATTCACCCTAGCATTGCTAACAACTTGAATCGTGAGCCCCACCTAATCACTTAGAGTAACATAGTTTAAAATAAAAAAAATAAAAACAGAAGTGAAAAGGACTCAACGAGATATGGTGAAACTATCATGTTATTTCTAACACCTGAGCTCTGTGCTTTTATGAATAGACTCTTCTAGATGTTTCCATCTAATCAGATTGATTCCTCAACTCCTACAACCAAAATTCTTCCATCCACTTAGGTTGGTTAGTGCTATCCTTAATAGGCACAAATTTCTAGGTTCTGGAGTTTATTTATTGCAAAAAGGTGACAAAAAGTGTTTCTTCCACACCCCCAAACTTAAATCTAACATTGTCCTCAGTGTTCTAAAGATGAACTTAAAAGCATGAACAAGGAGAAACTATTACCACTAGAGGGAAAAGAAATAAGGAAGGATATTACCGTATCACATGACCGCGGGAGCCTCCTAGTAAATGCTAAATTTATAGTCATTAGCTAGACATCAAATACCTCTAAAAGAATTGTCACCTTCCAAAGTCGTATACCAATAGTCGAAACAATTGTGGGTCCATAAGACCAAATAGAACTGCCACGAATAGGAGACAAATGCTCAAGATCAGAAAAATGAGCAGATAGAGCACAACCTGATCTAAAGTTTCTCGCAAGACAACTGGATTTATCTGAGGTGCCCACTTGGGCTTCATATAAGTGTCTCGGCAAACAGATTCATCCGAAAAACGGGTCTCTAATATATGGATTTTCTCCTGGACATTATCAGGCGGATCAGGTTGTGGAGTCTGAATAGACTCAAGCGATACCTCATATGCACTAGGCTTGAGTCCCAAGTTAGGGACTTCCAATGGGGATACTTGACGATCACAAGAATCATTACTACCCCCAAACTTAGGGTTTTCACTACTCTCAGACGAACCTTTAATTATTGTTTGGATTTCCGGATCTTCCCAGTCCTTAAAATGCTCAAGAGATTCTTCTAGTTCTCTACCCCCAAACTTAGAATTTTGGGTGCCTCTACATAGACTAGTCACAATGTTCCTAATTTCTAGACCATCGGGTTCTTGAAAAAGGTCAATTGCTTTCTCTAAGTTATAATCAGGTTGTTCATCCTTTACTTGCTTCATAGCTACTATGGTCCACTCTAAAACTTCCTTATTTTCTTGAAGCACGGTCTCTGGCCTATTCTCCTGATCACTATCCAAATCGGATGCTACAATCACATGAAAAGACTTGGGTGGGCCTAAAAATGTATAATTAGGAGGCTCTTTTAAACAAGGTATTAAGGTAGACTCGGAAGCTAGTAATGGTTCAAACCTATATTTCCATATATCAATATCTAACACAGGAATGGAATCTAACAGAGCATTTACTTGTTCAATGTTACTACCATCGTCGAAATCCAGGCTAAAATGGGATAGACAACTCTCTAACGGATCTTTCGATACGATGTTTGGTAATGACTCCTGAACTAAGGTTCCTATCATGTTTACCTCTTCTACGCTTGATTCATCTAGCTCGGAGGGTAGCTTACTAATATTAAAAATGTGCATCTCAATAGTCATATTACCAAAAGACAAATTCATTATACCATTTCGACAATTAATGATCGCATTGGATGTAGCTAAAAACGGGCGACCTAAAATCACTGGTATTTGGTTATCTGGGTCAGGGACACGTTGGGTATCTAGGATAACAAAATCCACCGGATATATAAACTTGTCGACCTCTATGAGAACATCCTCGATCACACCACGAGGAATTTTAACGGACCTATCAACTAACTGAAGTGTCATCTGGGTAGGTTTCATCTCACCAAGTCCTAGCTTAAGGTACACATGGTATGGCATTAAGTTCACACTGGCTCCTAAGTCAAGCAACGCTTTCTCAACACGGTATTTACCTATTGTGCAAGAAATGGTCGGGGACCCTGGGTCTTTATACTTAGGAGTAGTGGTATTCTGAATAATAGAACTCACATGACTAGCTATGAAGGCTTTCCTCTGGACACTGAGCTTACGCTTTCGCGTACACAAGTCCTTAAGGAACTTGGCATAAGAGGGAATCTGCCTAATTGCATCTAATAATGGAAGGTTGATATTAACCTTCTTAAAAACCTCCAATATATCATTAAAGTTGGACTCCCTCTTAGTCGGAACTAGCAGCTGGGGAAACGTGGCTCTGGGAACAAAGTCGGGCTTAACAGGACCCTCATTGGTCTCTTTAGAGACTCTATCAGTCTCTTCATTCTCTGGCTCAGCAGGGTGAACTAAAGCATGTTCACTATCAGGCATGGAAACCTTGTTGTCAACCTTCTTTCCACTCCTCAGGGTTGTGACAACATTCACATGATTGTACGATTTCTCTCCTTTGGGGTTAGGATCGATATGACTAGGGAACCTTCCATCTTCTCTCTCACTTATAAACTTAGCTATTTGTCCTACTTGAAGTTCTAACTTGGCAAGACTCTGGGAAGTATTCTTCAATTTCTGCCTAGTTTCTTGTTGAAAGCTCATGTGGTTCTTTGATAGCATGTCATGGTTACTTACTAACATAGTGATAGCTTCCTCTAAGGTAGAGATCTTTTTCTCAGAAGTGTTCTGAAACTGGGTTTGACCTGAAGAGTTCTTAAAAGAAAAACCTGGGGGAGGCTGAGAATTGCTAGACTGGCCTTGACTCTGGCCCTTAGACCAAGAGAAATTAGGATGGTTTCTCCAACCAGGGTTGTAGGTTTCTGAGTATGGGTCAAACTTCTGACGGTTCTCAAACCTAGCATTGTTATAGACAACATGGGCTTGTTCTTCACTAACCTGACCTTCCCAAAATGAATTATCGGGCTCTATTCCACAACTAGAGACTTGAGAGGCTCTATTAGGTTCAACAAGGGACCTATTTTTAGACTGGCCCATTTCTAAAGCTTCTAACCTTCTGGACAAAGCAGCAAACTTAGCATCTGACGTAAAACTCGTATCTATCATCTTGGTGCTACTTCTATTGACCAAGAGTCTTTTATGGGGTTCAACACAAGATTCCCACTGTTGGGATTTTTCAGCGATAACTCCTAAGAAGGTAAAAGCATCATCAACATTTTTACTAGTGAACTCACCAGCGCACATAGACTCAACCATGGCTTTGGTCGAATAGTCTAAACCATCATAAATAATCTGTACGAGTTTCATATTATCAAATCCATGGTGAGGACACTGAGATAGGAGATCATTGAATCGCTCTAAAAACCTATAAAGAGACTCTCCCTCTTGTTGCACACTAGCACTAATTTTCTGCCTAACAACTGCAGTTTTATGCTTAGGGTAGAACTTCATATAGAAGGCAGCGATAAGTTCCTGCCATGTTTCTATGGATTCAGACGGTAGGTTGTTAAGCCAGGTCTTGGCTTTATCTCTCAAGGAAAAGGGAAACATTTTAAGTTTCAAGACTTCATCAGTAAGGTCTTTTATTCTAATTGTCCCACAGATTTCCTCAAAGTCCCTAATATGGAAATAAGGGTTCTCATCATCTTTTCCTAAGAATATAGGGATCATCTGAATAATACTAGGTTTTATCTCAAAATTAGCCGTAGTGGCTGGCAATTTAATGCATGAAGCTCGGTTGGTCCTAGTTGGGAACATGTAATCTTTCAAAGTTGCCATTGTTGGCACAACTGGAGTACTAGGGGTACTTTTGTCACTCAGAGATAAATTCTCAAAACTGAAGTTTCCAAAAACAGGGCTCTCCAAAGAAGAGTCTTCGAGCTCCCTGCTTAAATCAGAAGAACTACTAGGTTTTTCGCTAATCAATCGACCTAGAGTATCTCTTTTCCAAGCCCTATTAACAAAATCGGGCATACACTAAAAAGAATTCAAAAAGAAAAAAAAAACTAACAAGGAAGGTTGTTCTAACAAACACACAGCAGGCTAACTCGACTTCACCAAAGCAAACCTAAAGATTTCTAGCAAACAAAAAGCATGATGGCTCCACTTAGATTGTTTCTAGACCAGCTTCTAATCCTTCGAAATGGAATTCGTTACAGTTTGAGCAACCCCTCTGGATCAACCGAGCTAATGTGAGATGAAACTGAGGCGAGGGAAGCTCAATGGAGCTTTGATACCCAAGGCCTCACCGGCGTTACAAGGCGGCTTGTTTCAACTCCCAGAAGTCATCATGAACTTTGAAATTGCTTAAAAGGTAACCAATATCCTTCGAAAAATTTTCCTAACAAGCTCGATACCCTATAGGTCTCTTTCTAATCAGATTTTAAAGCTTGGGTTCGCGTTAGGTTTTGTTTTCCTAAAACGGGCAAGAAGGGAACGGTGATGAAATCCGAACCCTTATCTTGTTTAGGCCAGGCCTTGCCCTTTACTAGGAAAATAAAGACAGTCCGGTTCGTCCTCAAACAATTATCACCTTAAGGAATACAGTAACTCGCTTGCAGGGGATTCGCGAGTGTTTCGATTGGACTTACCTCCCGTACCAGACGGGGGATGAACCGTTGTCGTCGATTCGGGCCACGACTCCTATGTCGTGTGCGAACCCGAGGGGCCGAGGTGATATTGTAATCACCGTCCTTCTCTGCACACAATTTAATATATTTTTTTTATTATTAATATAACCCTTCCGTAGGGTTTTAAAAAAAAAAGTCCAAAAGTCCAGAATAAAGTCCAAATAAAAAGTCCAAAAAATTACAAAAATTATGAAAAATAAAGCCTATTTACAAATTCTAAAAAAAATTAAATCTATATATAATAAAAATTAAATCCTAAAAAAAAATTATGTCTTTTTTTTCTTCTCTTTTAGCTTTTAGCTTTTTGTTCCCAAGTCCTTAGTGTTCCACTTCGAACCTGTAAATCAAAGACACAAAAAGAAACGTAAAGAGGAACAAATAAAAATAATAATAAAAGATAAATCTAAAAAAATGCTACCTAAACACAAATCCGCGTCGGCGGCGCCAAAAATTTGATGGTTTTCCAAAAGTTGTTGTAGTTGTGGTAAAAACTGGGTTCTTTTCAGACTTGTGAAGGAAATAATTTTTAGACTTAATAAAAATAAAGATAAAACAAATTAAATTCAAAGGTGAAGTAAATATTATGGAAAGACCAGGGTTTAGGATTTCACCATTCACCAAAATTCATGTGATTCAATAATAATTATTATCATGCAATTCTAGACATTATAATTCAAATCAAAAACAATTGTGATTCTAATCATTGCCTAAATCATATTTTCAAAACATCCATTGTTAATCGCAAGCATGAAATATCAAAAGCAATAAACCAAGCATATTTCATCAAGAGAAAACACAATTAGTTAATAAAAATCATTTATTCAATTTTCATTCGGTGCAATTAATCATAAAAGGATTGCATAAATAAATTTAAATGAATTTTACCACATAACTTTTGGAAAAATGGCTTCCTCATCACCCCTGGGATTGGGTTTAGCTCCTCATCCCAAAAACACAAGATGTGTTCATGGCTAAATAGGTGTTTTTATTGATGAAAATAATTTAGAATTGAAGTTTGTAACGCTGTAAAAGTGTTACAGCGTCATTGTTACAAAATGGTAAGGACTGAAAATAAACGATATAAGGAAACTGCTGTATAAGAACGATACTTGTTTCCGCTTTTAAGACTGTCGAAGAACAACGGACTCTGCGAGTCTGTTCTTCGTCTTCTTCTTCCTCCTCGAGCAGCAACAGCAACAACAATACCTCCTGTAACTTCTTCTTCTCGTCTCTCGTAAACTCCCAACTCTCTCCTAAGGGTTTCTAAAAATTTCTAACCTCTTTATGACTTGAACCAACTCTTATATATCCCACAGACCCCAAATATCTCGTATAAATTCAAGATTTCTTCTCCGTGCAGTTAAGAGAATATCTCTCTTCAATCCTCCCTGTACGCATCTTCTGACCTCTTCTGAGTTATCTAAACTCTCCAAACCCAACTAAGACTTGAACAGGACCAGGTACATCCATATCCTGGCGTAAAACTCTCACAAAATCTTTGAAAATAATCAGAAAAATACGTATCCCTGTTGAACTCTGTTTTACTTCTCCCAGGCAATTCAGCCCAATTGGTTGGGTCCAATCAATCTCAACGAACCTTATATGCTATAACAAGCCCAGAACAATCGATTCCAGTGATTTAATCTCTTAAAATCACGAACTACAATTCAAACCAAAATCTGGTTTGCTGTAACATGCATTCCCGCCATTTTCTATTTCAAATTATAAAGATGACCTCCCCCTTATCCAATTCCGGTGTCCCTTTAGTACATGTCCTGAAGTGGGGTGCCCCTTATCCAAATTAGGGGTGCCTTTAGCAATTCTTCTGGGATGTTTTCCGCACTTTTTCAGGGTTCCTCCGGGGTATTTCCGGTACACTTCTGGGGCATTTCCGGTACACTATCAACGACAATCCAAGGGCCACATTTTTAGCCAATTTTGCCGCAAAGCCTTATTTATCCAAAAACACCTACAAAAGCATAAAAGACCATAATAAGTACAAAATCGATCACTAATAATATATACAAATGAGATATATTAGACACATAAATGTGTCTATCAGAGATCATTCGAAGTTGATCTTCACTATTATAGGGATTTGTTATTATCATTCTTTAACAAATCTCCTAGCTTATAGATCCTAGTGCACTAGAGTATAATTAAATTTAAGCTTTTTGGAATCTTCCTGAGCCTTTTAGAGTTTCTCATAGCTTTTTCAAGGATCCTTAGTGATATTAGGGTATTTAGGAAAAATTCAAACATAACCTTCATTATTGTAGGAAATTTTGTTAGTATCATTTTTTATAAAGAATTAAGTTACTTTCAGTTGGCATTAACGAATCCTCTTGCTAATAGATACTAGCGCTACGAAATATAATTAACTTAAAGCTTTTTCAGAGCTTTTCAGAGCTCTTTGGATTTTTCGGAGCTCTTTAGATATTTTAGGGCTTTTTAGAGTTTTCAGGGTTTTTAGAGAACATTCAAAGTTGATCTTCACTATTGTAGAGATTTGTTATTATCATTCTTTAACGAATCTCCTAGCTTGTAGATCCCAATGCTATGGAGTATAATTAAATTTAAGATTTTCAAAGCTTTTTGGAGTCCTCCTGAGCTTTTTAGAGTTTCCCAGAGCTCTTTCAGGCTCTTTGGTGTTTTAAGGGCTTCTAGGTTTTTTTCTTGCTAGGTCAAAATAGTTTATTAAAGCAAAAAAACGTAATTACAAGAATTGCAAAATGGGAGGCTCTAGGCCTCCCCACCCCCATAAACCAGAAGGGCAAAAAAAAAACTCTAAAAACGCATAAAATAAGCTCCTAAACATTAAAAAATTAGCATAAAGAAGAGAACTAGGAAAATAAAAACGTTTTCGTCTTCCAACTCTAAAGTTCTTCTTCTTGGGAATGAGATCATCAATTATTTGAGTTAAATCATAGGGCTCCTTGTATTCATCTTCATAATCATCATAGCCATAATCCTCTTCATTTTCCTCTAAAGCATAATTACCACCCGGAACAAGCTTAATAGGAGATTGAGCTTTCTTCTTAGTTGACATTCTATCCATTTGCTCATTTTTTTCCTTGAAATAATCTTGTCTAAAGGCTGGATCTCTAATGAATTTAGCACGCACTTCATCAATCTGAATAGTACTTGCTTCCTCTAATTCCTCCTTAGACAAAACATTACCCACATCAAAAAAAATTTCCTCCAACCCTGCTTGAATATCTTTGTTATGCTCACGGCTTGGACTGTCCTCATTATACTTTGAATTCATAGCAAAAGGCAATCAACACGAGGACTTCCCAAGAAAAAGGGCTTCTAGGAAACATTCAAAGATAATCTTCATTATTGTAGGGAAGTTTGTTAGTATCATTCTTCATAAAGAATTAAGTTACTTTCAGTTGGCTTTAACGGATCCCCTGGCCAGTAGATACTAGTGCTACGAAATATAATTAACTTAAAACTTTTTCAGAGCTTTTTAGAGTTTATCAGAGCTCTTTAGGTTTTTCAGAGCTCTTTGGATATTTTATGGCTTTTTAGAGTTTCAGGGTTTTTTTAGAATTTTCAAGGCTTTTTAGAGAACATTCAAAGTTGATCTTCACTATTGTAGGGATTTGTTATTATCAATCTTTAACGAATCTCCTATCTTGTAGATCCCAATGCTATGGAGTATAATTAAATTTAAGCTTTTCAAAACTTTTTTGAGTCTTCCTGAGCTTTTTAGAGTTTCCTAGAGCTCTTTCATGGCTCTTTAGTGTTTTTAAGGTTTCTAGGAAATATTCAAAGATAATCTTCATCATTGTAGGGAATTTTAGTATCATTCTTTATAAAGAATTAAGTTACTTTCAGTTGGCTTTAACGAAATATAATTAACTTAAAGCTTTTTAAGAGCTTTTTAGAGTTTTTCAGAGCTCTTTAGATATTTTTGGGCTTTTTAGAGTTTTCGTTTTTTTTTTTTAGAATTTTCAAGGCTTTTTAGAGAACATTCGAAGTTGATCTTCACTAGTATAGGGATTTATTATTATCATTCTTTAACAAATCTCCTAGCTTATAGATCCCAGTGCACTAGAGTATAATTAAATTTAAGCTTTTTGGAGTCTTCCTGAGCTTTTTAGAGTTTCTCATAGCTCTTTCAGCGCTCTTTAGTGATTTAGGGTTTCTAGGAAACATTCAAAGATAATCTTCATCATTGTAGGGAATTTTAGTATCATTCTTTACAAAGAATTAATTTACTTTCAGTTGGCTTTATCGAATCCCCTGGCTAGTAGATACTAGTGCTACGTAATATAATTAACTTAAAGCTTTTTTAGAGCTCTTTAGATTTTTCGGAGCTCTTTAGATGTTTTAGGCTTTTTAGAGTTTTCAGTTTTTTTTTAGAGTTTTCAAGGCTTTTTAGAGATCATTCGAAGTTGATATTCACTATTATAGGGATTTGTTATTATCATTCTTTAACAAATCTCATAGCTTTTAGATCCTAGTGCACTAGAGTATAATTAAATTTAAGCTTTTTGGAGTCTTCCTGAGCCTTTTAGAGTTTCTCATAGCTCTTTCAAGGCTCCTTAGTGATATTAGGGTATTTAGGAAAAATTCAAACATAATCTTCATTATTTTAGGAAATTTTGTTAGTATCATTCTTTATAAAGAATTAAGTTAATTTCAGTTGGCATTAACGAATCCTCATGCTAATAGATACTAGCGCTACGAAATATAATTAACTTAAAGCTTTTTCAGAGCTTTTTAGAGTTTTTCAGAGCTCTTTAGATTTTTCGGAGCTCTTTAGATATTTTAATGCTTTTTAGAGTTTTCAGGGTTTTTGGAGAACATTCAAAGTTGATCTTCACTATTGTAAGATTTGTTATTATCATTCTTTAACGAATCTCCTAGCTTGTAGATCCCAATGCTATGGAGTATAATTAAATTTAATATTTTCAAAGCTTTTTGGAGTCTTCCTGAGCTTTTTAGACTTTCCCAGAGCTCTTTCAGGATCTTTGGTGTTTTAAGGGCTTCTAGGAAACATTCAAAGATAATCTTCATTATTGTAGGGAATTTTGTTAGTATCATTCTTTATAAAGAATTAAGTTACTTTCGGTTGGCTTTAACGGATCCCCTGGCCTGTAGATACTAGTGCTACGAAATATAATTAACTTAAAACTTTTTCAGAGCTTTTTAGAGTTTATCAGAGCTCTTTAAATATTTCAGAGCTCTTTGGATATTTTATGGCTTTTTAGAGTTTCAGGGTTTTTTTAGAATTTTCAAGGCTTTTTAGAGAACATTCAAAGTTGATCTTCATTATTGTAGGGATTTGTTATTATCAATCTTTAAAGAATCTCCTATCTTGTAGATCCCAGTGCTATGAAATATAATTAAATTTAAGCTTTTTTGAGTCTTCATGAGCTTTTTAGAGTTTCCTAGAGCTCTTTCAGGGCTCTTTAGTGTTTTTAGGGTTTCTAGGAAATATTCAAAGATAATCTTCATCATTGGAAGGAATTTTAGTATCATTCTTTATAAAGAATTAAGTTACTTTCAGTTGGCTTTAACGAAATATAATTAACTTAAAGCTTTTTAAGAGCTTTTGAGATTTTTTCAGAGCTCTTTAGATTTTTCGGAGCTCTTTAGATGTTTTAGGGCTTTTTAGAGTTTTCAGTTTTTTTTTAGAGTTTTCAAGGCTTTTTAGAAAACATTCGAAGTTGATCTTCACTATTGTAGAGATTTGTTATTATCATTCTTTAACAAATCTCCTAGATTATAGATCCTAGTGCACTAGAGTATAATTAAATTTAAGCTTTTTGGAGTCTTCCAGAGCCTTTTAGAGTTTCTCATAGCTCTTTCAAGGCTCCTTAGTGATCTTAGGGTATTTAGGAAAAATTCAAACATAATCTTCATTATTGTAGGAAATTTTGTTAGTATCATTCTTTATAAAGAATTAAGTTACTTTCAGTTGGCATTAATGAATCCTCATGCTAATAGATACTAGCGCTACGAAATATAATTAACTTAAAGCTTTTTCAGAGCTTTTTAGAGTTTTTTAGAGCTCTTTCGATTTTACGTAGCTCTTTAGATATTTTAGGGCTTTTTAGAGTTTTCAGGGTTTTTAGAGAACATTCAAAGTTGATCTTCACTATTGTAGAGATTTCTTATTATCATTCTTTAACGAATCTCCTAGCTTGTAGATCCCAATGCTATGGAGTATAATTAAATTTAAGATTTTCAAAGCTTTTTGGAGTCATCCTGAGCTTTTTAGAGATTCCCAGAGCTCTTTCAGGCTCTTTGGTGTTTTAAGGGCTTCTAGGAAACATTCAAAGATAATCTTCATTATTGTACGGAATTTTGTTAGTATAATTCTTTATAAAGAATTAAGTTACTTTCAGTTGGCTTTAACGGATCCACTGGCTTGTAGATACTAGTGCTACGAAATATAATTAACTTAAAGCTTTTTCATAGCTTTTTAGAGTTTATCAGAGCTCTTTGGATATTTTATGGCTTTTTAGAGTTTTCAGGGTTTTTAGAGAACATTCAAAGTTGATCTTCACTATTGTTGAGATTTCTTATTATCATTCTTTAACGAATCTCCTAGCTTGTAGATCCCAATGCTATGGAGTATAATTAAATTTAAGATTTTCAAAGCTTTTTGGAGTCTTCCTGAGCTTTTTAGAGATTCCCAGAGCTCTTTCAGGCTCTTTGGTGTTTTAAGGGCTTCTAGGAAACATTCAAAGATAATCTTCATTATTGTACGGAATTTTGTTAGTATAATTCTTTATAAAGAATTAAGTTACTTTCAGTTGGATTTAACGGATCCACTGGCCTGTAGATACTAGCGCTACGAAATATAATTAACTTAAAGCTTTTTCAGAGCTTTTTAGAGTTTATCAGAGCTCTTTAAATTTTTCAGAGCTCTTTGGATATTTTATGGCTTTTTAGAGTTTCAGGGTTTTTTTAGAATTTTCAGGGCTTTTTAAAGAACATTCAAAGTTGATCTTCACTATTGTAGGGATTTGTTATTATCAATCTTTAACGAATCTCCTATCTTGTAGATCCCAGTGCTACGGAGTATAATTAAATTTAAGCTTTTCAAAGCTTTTTTGAGTCTTCATGAGCTTTTTAGAGTTTCTCATAGCTCTTTCAGGGCTCTTTAGTGATTTTAGGGTTTCTAGGAAACATTCAAAGATAATCTTTATCATTGTAGGGAATTTTAGTATCATTCTTTACAAAGAATTAATTTACTTTCAGTTGGCTTTATCGAATCCCCTAGCTAGTAGTTACTAGTGCTACGTAATATAATTAACTTAAAGCTTTTTCAGAGCTCTTTAGATTTTTCGGAGCTCTTTAGATGTTTTAGGCTTTTTAGAGTTTTCAGTTTTTTTTAGAGTTTTCAAGGCTTTTTAGAGATCATTCGAAGTTGATCTTCACTATTATAGGGATTTGTTATTATCATTCTTTAACAAATCTCATAGCTTTTAGATCCTAGTGCACTAGAGTATAATTAAATTTAAGCTTTTTGGAGTCTTCTTGAGCCTTTTAGAGTTTCTCATAGCTCTTTCAAGGCTCCTTAGTGATATTAGGGTATTTAGGAAAAATTCAAACATAATCTTCATTATTTTAGGAAATTTTGTTAGTATCATTCTTTATAAAGAATTAAGTTAATTTCAGTTGGCATTAACGAATCCTCATGCTAATAGATACTAGCGCTACGAAATATAATTAACTTAAAGCTTTTTCAGAGCTTTTTAGAGTTTTTCAGAGCTCTTTAGATTTTTCGGAGCTCTTTAGATATTTTAAGGCTTTTTAGAGTTTTCAGGGTTTTTGGAGAACAATCAAAGTTGATCTTCACTATTGTAAGATTTGTTATTATCATTCTTTAACGAATCTCCTAGCTTGTAGATCCCAATGCTATGGAGTATAATTAAATTTAAGATTTTCAAAGCTTTTTGGAGTCTTCCTGAGCTTTTTAGAGTTCCCCAGAGCTCTTTCAGGATCTTTGGTGTTTTAAGGGCTTCTAGGAAACATTCAAAGATAATCTTCATTATTGTAGGGAATTTTGTTAGTATCATTCTTTATAAAGAATTAAGTTACTTTCGGTTGGCTTTAACGGATCCCCTGGCCTGTAGATACTAGTGCTACGAAATATAATTAACTTAAAACTTTTACAGAGCTTTTTAGAGTTTATCAGAGCTCTTTGGATATTTTATGGCTTTTTAGAGTTTCATGGTTTTTTTAGAATTTTCAAGGCTTTTTAGAGAACATTAAAAGTTGATCTTTACTATGGTAGGGATTTGTTATTATCAATCTTTAACGAATCTCCTATCTTGTAGATCCCAGTGTTACGGAGTATAATTAAATTTAAGCTTTTCAAAGCTTTTTTGAGTCTTCATGAGCTTTTTAGAGTTTCCTAGAGCTCTTTCTGGGCTCTTTAGTGTTTTTATGGTGTCTAGGAAATATTCAAAGACAATCTTCATCATTGTAGGGAATTTTAGTATCATTCTTTATAAAGAATTAAGTTACTTTCAGTTGGCTTTAACGAATCCCCTGGATAGTAGATACTAGTGCTACGAAATATAATTAACTTAAAGCTTTTTCATAGCTCTTTAGATTTTTCGGAGCTCTTTAGATGTTTTAGGGCTTTTTAGAGTTTTTCAGTTTTTTTTAGAGTTTTCAAGGCTTTCTAGAAAACATTCGAAGTTGATCTTCATTATTGTAGAGATTTGTTATTATCATTCTTTAACAAATCTCCTTGCTTATAGATCCTAGTGCACTAGAGTATAATTAAATTTAATCTTTTTGGAGTCTTCCTGAGCCTTTTAGAGTTTCTCATAGCTCTTTCAAGGCTCTTTAGTGATATTAGGGTTTTTAGGAAAAATTCAAACATAATCTTCATTATTGTAGGAAGTTTTGTTAGTATCATTCTTTATAAAGAATTAAGTTACTTTCAGTTGGCTTTAACGAATCCTCTGGATAATAGATACTAGCGCTACGAAATATAATTAACTTAAAGCTTTTTCAGAGCTTTTTAGAGTTTATCAGAGCTCTTTAGATTTTTCAGAGCTCTTTGGATATTTTATGGCTTTTTAGAGTTTCAGGGTTTTTTTAGAATTTTCAAGGCTTTTTAGAGAACATTCAAAGTTGATCTTCACTATTGTAGGGATTTGTTATTATCAATCTTTAAAGAATATCCTATCTTGTAGATCCCAGTGCTATGAAGTATAATTAAATTTAAGCTTTTCAAAGCTTTTTAGAGTCTTCCTGAGCTTTTTAGAGTTTCCTAGAGCTCTTTCAGGGCTCTTTAGTGTTTTTAGGGTTTCTAGGAAATATTCAAAGATAATCTTCATCATTGTAGGGAATTTTAGTATCATTATTTATAAAGAATTAAGTTACTTTCAGTTGGCTTTAACGAAATATAATTAACTTAAAGCTTTTTAAGAGCTTTTAAGATTTTTTCAGAGCTCTTTAGATTTTTCGGAGCTCTTTAGATGTTTTAGGGCTTTTTAGAGTTTTCAGTTTTTTTTTAGAGTTTTCAAGGCTTTTTAGAAAACATTCGAAGTTGATCTTCACTATTGTAGAGATTTGTTATTATCATTCTTTAACAAATTTCCTAGATTATAGATCCTAGTGCACTAGAGTATAATTAAATTTAAGCTTTTTGGAGTCTTCCTGAGCCTTTTAGAGTTTCTCATAGCTCTTTCAAGGCTCTTTAGTAATATTAGGGTTTTTAGGAAAAATTCAAACATAATCTTCATTATTGTAGGAAATTTTGTTAGTATCATTCTTTATAAATAATTAAGTTACTTTCAGTTGGCTTTAACGAATCCTCTGGCTAATAGATACTAGCGCTAAGAAATATAATTAACTTAAAGCTTTTTCAGAGCTTTTTAGAGTTTATCAGAGCTCTTTAGATTTTTCAAAGCTCTTTGGATATTTTATGGCTTTTTAGAGTTTCAGGGTTTTTTTAGAATTTTCAAGGCTTTTTAGAGAACATTCAAAGTTGATCTTCACTATTGTAGAGATTTGTTATTATCATTCTTTAACAAATCTCCTAGATTATAGATCCTAGTGCACTAGAGTATAATTAAATTTAAGCTTTTTGGAGTCTTCCTGAGCCTTTTAGAGTTTCTCATAGCTCTTTCAAGGCTCTTTCGTGATATTAGGGTTTTTTAGGAAAAATTCAAACATAATCTTCATTATTGTAGGAAATTTTGTTAGTATCATTCTTTATAAAGAATTAAGTTACTTTCAGTTGGCTTTAACGAATCCTCTAGCTAATAGATACTAGCGCTCCGAAATATAATTAACTTAAAGCTTTTTCAGAGCTTTTTAGAGTTTATCAGAGCTCTTAAGCTTTTTCAGAGCTCTTTGGATATTTTATGGCTTTTTAGAGTTTCAGGGGTTTTTTAGAATTTTCAAGGCTTTTTAGAGAACATTCAAAGTTGATCTTCACTATTGTAGGGATTTGTTATTATCAATCTTTAAAGAATCTCCTATCTTGTAGATCCCAATGCTATGGAGTATAATTAAATTTAAGTTTTTCAAAGCTTTTTAGAGTCTTCCTGAGCTTTTTAGAGTTTCCTAGAGCTCTTTCAGGGCTCTTTAGTGTTTTTAGGTTTTTTAGGAAATATTCAAAGATAATCTTCATCATTGTAGGGAATTTTAGTATCATTCTTTTTAAAGAATTAAGTTACTTTCAGTTGGCTTTCACGAAACATAATTAACTTAAAGCTTTATAAGAGCTTTTTAGAGTTTTTCAGAGCTCTTTAGATTTTTATGAGCTCTTTAGATATTTTAGGGCTTTCTAGAGTTTTCGTTTTTTTTTTTAGAATTTTCAAAGCTTTTTAGAGAACATTCGAAGTTGATCTTCACTATTATAGGGATTTGTTATTATCATTCTTTAACAAATCTCCTAGCTTATAGATCCCAGTGCACTAGAGTATAATTAAATTTAAGCTTTTTGGAGTCTTCCTGAGTTTTTTAGAGTTTCTCATAGCTCTTTCAGGGCTCTTTAGTGATTTTAGGGTTTCTAGGAAACATTCAAAGATAATCTTCATCATTGAAGGGAATTTTAGTATCATTCTTTACAAAGAATTAAGTTACTTTCAGTTGGCTTTATCGAATCCCCTGGCTAGTAGATACTAGTGCTACAAAATATAATTAACTTAAAGCTTTTTCAGAGCTCTTTAGATTTTTCGGAGCTCTTTAGATGTTTTAAGGCTTTTTAGAGTTTTCAGTTCTTTTTAGAGTTTTCAAGGCTTTTTAGAGATCATTCGAAGTTGATCTTCACTATTATAGGGATTTGTTATTATCATTCTTTAACAAATCTCCTAGCTTATAGATCCAAGTGCACTAGAGTATAATTAAATTTAAGCTTTTTGGAGTCTTCCTGAGCCTTTTAGAGTTTGTCATAGCTCTTTCAAGGCTCCTTAGTAATATTAGGGTATTTAGGAAAAATTCAAACATAATCTTCATTATTGTAGGAAATTTTGTTAGTATCATTCTTTATAAATAATTAAGTTACTTTCAGTTGGCTTTAACGAATCCTCTGGCTAATAGATATTAGCGCTAAGAAATATAATTAACTTAAAGCTTTTTCAGAGATTTTTAGAGTTTATCAGAGCTCTTTAGATTTTTCAAAGCTCTTTGGATATTTTATGGCTTTTTAGAGTTTCAGGGTTTTTTTAGAATTTTCAAGGCTTTTTAGAGAACATTCAAAGTTGATCTTCACTATTGTAGGGATTTTTTATTATCAATCTTTAAAGAATCTCCTATCTTGTAGATCCCAGTGCTACGGAGTATAATTAAATTTAAGATTTTCAAAGCTTTTTTGAGTCTTCCTGAGCTTTTTAGAGTTTCCTAGAGCTCTTTCAGGGCTCTTTAGTCTTTTTAGGGTTTCTAGGAAATATTCAAAGACAATCTTCATCATTGTAGGGAATTTTAGTATCATTCTTTATAAAGAATTAAGTTACTTTCAGTTGGCTTTAACGAATCCCCTGGCTAGTAGATACTAGTGCTACGAAATATAATTAACTTAAAGCTTTTTCAGAGCTCTTTTAGATTTTTCAGAGCTCTTTAGATGTTTTAGGGCTTTTTAGAGTTTTCCGTTTTTTTTAGAGTTTTCAAGGCTTTTTAGAAAACATTCGAAGTTGATCTTCACTATTGTAGAGATTTGTTATTATCATTCTTTAACAAATCTCCTAGCTTATAGATCCTAGTGCACTAGAGTATAATTAAATTTAAGCTTTTTGGAGTCTTCCTGAGCCTTTTAGAGTTTCTCATAGCTCTTTCAAGGCTCTTTAGTGATATTAGGGTTTTTAGGAAAAATTCAAACATAATCTTCATTATTGTAGGAAGTTTTGTTAGTATCATTCTTTATAAAGAATTAAGTTACTTTCAGTTGGCTTTAACGAATCCTCTGGATAATAGATACTAGCGCTACGAAATATAATTAACTTAAAGCTTTTTCAGAGCTTTTTAGAGTTTATCAGAGCTCTTTAGATTTTTCAGAGCTCTTTGGATATTTTATGGCTTTTTAGAGTTTCAGGGTTTTTTTAGAATTTTCAAGGCTTTTTAGAGAACATTCAAAGTTGATCTTCACTATTGTAGGGATTTGTTATTATCAATCTTTAAAGAATATCCTATCTTGTAGATCCCAGTGCTATGAAGTATAATTAAATTTAAGCTTTTCAAAGCTTTTTAGAGTCTTCCTGAGCTTTTTAGAGTTTCCTAGAGCTCTTTCAGGGCTCTTTAGTGTTTTTAGGGTTTCTAGGAAATATTCAAAGATAATCTTCATCATTGTAGGGAATTTTAGTATCATTCTTTATAAAGAATTAAGTTACTTTCAGTTGGCTTTAACGAAATATAATTAACTTAAAGCTTTTTAAGAGCTTTTAAGATTTTTTCAGAGCTCTTTAGATTTTTCGGAGCTCTTTAGATGTTTTAGGGCTTTTTAGAGTTTTCAGTTTTTTTTTAGAGTTTTCAAGGCTTTTTAGAAAACATTCGAAGTTGATCTTCACTATTGTAGAGATTTGTTATTATCATTCTTTAACAAATCTCCTAGATTATAGATCCTAGTGCACTAGAGTATAATTAAATTTAAGCTTTTTGGAGTCTTCCTGAGCCTTTTAGTGTTTCTCATAGCTCTTTCAAGGCTCTTTAGTGATATTAGGGTTTTTTAGGAAAAATTCATACATAATCTTCATTATTGTAGGAAATTTTGTTAGTATCATTCTTTATAAAGAATTAAGTTACTTTCAGTTGGCTTTAACGAATCCTCTGGATAATAGATACTAGCGCTACGAAATATAATTAACTTAAAGCTTTTTCAGAGCTTTTTAGAGTTTATCAGAGCTCTATAGATTTTTCAGAGCTCTTTGGATATTTTATGGCTTTTTAGAGTTTCAGGGTTTTTTTAGAATTTTCAAGGCTTTTTAGAGAAGATTCAAAGTTGATCTTCACTATTGTAGGGATTTGTTATTATCAATCTTTAAAGAATATCCTATCTTGTAGATCCCAGTGCTATGAAGTATAATTAAATTTAAGCTTTTCAAAGCTTTTTAGAGTCTTCCTGAGCTTTTTAGAGTTTCCTAGAGCTCTTTCAGGGCTCTTTAGTGTTTTTAGGGTTTCTAGGAATATTCAAAGATAATCTTCATCATTGTAGGGAATTTTAGTATCATTCTTTATAAAGAATTAAGTTACTTTCAGTTGGCTTTAACGAATCCTCTAGCTAATAGATACTAGCGCTCCGAAATATAATTAACTTAAAGCTTTTTCAGAGCTTTTTAGAGTTTATCAGAGCTCTTAAGCTTTTTCAGAGCTCTTTGGATATTTTATGGCTTTTTAGAGTTTCAGGGGTTTTTTAGAATTTTCAAGGCTTTTTAGAGAACATTCAAAGTTGATCTTCACTATTGTAGGGATTTGTTATTATCAATCTTTAAAGAATCTCCTATCTTGTAGATCCCAATGCTATGGAGTATAATTAAATTTAAGTTTTTCAAAGCTTTTTAGAGTCTTCCTGAGCTTTTTAGAGTTTCCTAGAGCTCTTTCAGGGCTCTTTAGTGTTTTTAGGTTTTTTAGGAAATATTCAAAGATAATCTTCATCATTGTAGGGAATTTTAGTATCATTCTTTTTAAAGAATTAAGTTACTTTCAGTTGGCTTTCACGAAACATAATTAACTTAAAGCTTTATAAGAGCTTTTTAGAGTTTTTCAGAGCTCTTTAGATTTTTATGAGCTCTTTAGATATTTTAGGGCTTTCTAGAGTTTTCGTTTTTTTTTTTAGAATTTTCAAAGCTTTTTAGAGAACATTCGAAGTTGATCTTCACTATTATAGGGATTTGTTATTATCATTCTTTAACAAATCTCCTAGCTTATAGATCCCAGTGCACTAGAGTATAATTAAATTTAAGCTTTTTGGAGTCTTCCTGAGTTTTTTAGAGTTTCTCATAGCTCTTTCAGGGCTCTTTAGTGATTTTAGGGTTTCTAGGAAACATTCAAAGATAATCTTCATCATTGAAGGGAATTTTAGTATCATTCTTTACAAAGAATTAAGTTACTTTCAGTTGGCTTTATCGAATCCCCTGGCTAGTAGATACTAGTGCTACAAAATATAATTAACTTAAAGCTTTTTCAGAGCTCTTTAGATTTTTCGGAGCTCTTTAGATGTTTTAAGGCTTTTTAGAGTTTTCAGTTCTTTTTAGAGTTTTCAAGGCTTTTTAGAGATCATTCGAAGTTGATCTTCACTATTATAGGGATTTGTTATTATCATTCTTTAACAAATCTCCTAGCTTATAGATCCAAGTGCACTAGAGTATAATTAAATTTAAGCTTTTTGGAGTCTTCCTGAGCCTTTTAGAGTTTGTCATAGCTCTTTCAAGGCTCCTTAGTAATATTAGGGTATTTAGGAAAAATTCAAACATAATCTTCATTATTGTAGGAAATTTTGTTAGTATCATTCTTTATAAATAATTAAGTTACTTTCAGTTGGCTTTAACGAATCCTCTGGCTAATAGATATTAGCGCTAAGAAATATAATTAACTTAAAGCTTTTTCAGAGATTTTTAGAGTTTATCAGAGCTCTTTAGATTTTTCAAAGCTCTTTGGATATTTTATGGCTTTTTAGAGTTTCAGGGTTTTTTTAGAATTTTCAAGGCTTTTTAGAGAACATTCAAAGTTGATCTTCACTATTGTAGGGATTTTTTATTATCAATCTTTAAAGAATCTCCTATCTTGTAGATCCCAGTGCTACGGAGTATAATTAAATTTAAGATTTTCAAAGCTTTTTTGAGTCTTCCTGAGCTTTTTAGAGTTTCCTAGAGCTCTTTCAGGGCTCTTTAGTCTTTTTAGGGTTTCTAGGAAATATTCAAAGACAATCTTCATCATTGTAGGGAATTTTAGTATCATTCTTTATAAAGAATTAAGTTACTTTCAGTTGGCTTTAACGAATCCCCTGGCTAGTAGATACTAGTGCTACGAAATATAATTAACTTAAAGCTTTTTCAGAGCTCTTTTAGATTTTTCAGAGCTCTTTAGATGTTTTAGGGCTTTTTAGAGTTTTCCGTTTTTTTTAGAGTTTTCAAGGCTTTTTAGAAAACATTCGAAGTTGATCTCATAATCTTCATTATGTAGGAAATTTGTTAGTATCATTCTTTATAAAGAATTAAGTTATTTCAGTTGGCTTTACGAATCTTGGATAATAGTACTAGCGCTACGAAATATAATTAACTTAAAGCTTTTTCAGAGCTTTTTTTAGAGTTTATCAGAGCTCTATAGATTTTTCAGAGTTTTGGATATTTTATGGCTTTTTAGAGTTTCAGGGTTTTTTTTAGAATTTTCAAGGCTTTTTAGAGAACATTCAAAGTTGATCTTCACTATTGTAGGGATTTGTTATTATCATCTTTAAAGAATATCTCCTATCTTGTAGATCCCAGTGCTATGAAGATAATTAAATTTAAGCTTTTCAAAGCTTTTTAGAGTCTTCCTGAGCTTTTTAGAGTTTCCTAGAGCTCTTCCGGGCTCTTAGTGTTTTTAGGGTTTCTAGGAAATATTCAAGATAATCTTCATCATTGTAGGGAATTTTAGTATCATTTTATAAGATTAAGTTACTTTCAGTTGGCTTTAACGAATATAATTAACTTAAAGCTTTTAAGAGCTTTTAAGATTTTTTCGAGCTCTTTAGATTTTTCGGAGCTCTTTAGATGTTTTAGGGCTTTTTTAGAGTTTCAGTTTTTTTTAGAGTTTTCAAGGCTTTTTAGAAAACATTCGAAGTTGATCTTCACTATTGTAGAGATTTGTTATTATCATTCTTTAACAAATCTCCTAGATTATAGATCCTAGTGCACTAGAGTATAATTAAATTTAAGCTTTTTGGAGTCTTCCTGAGCCTTTTAGTGTTTCTCATAGCTCTTCAAGGCTCTTTAGTGATATTAGGGTTTTTTAGGAAAAATTCATCCATAATCTTCATTATTGTAGGAAATTTTGTTAGTATCATTTTAAAGAATTAAGTTACTTTCAGTGGTTTAACGAATCCTCTGGATAATAGATACTAGCGCTACGAAATATAATTAACTAAAGCTTTTTCAGAGCTTTTTAGAGTTTATCAGAGCTCATAGATTTTCAGAGCTCTTTGGATATTTTATGCTTTTAGAGTTCAGGGTTTTTTAGAATTTTCAAGGCTTTTTAGAGAAGATTCAAAGTTGATCTTCACTATTGTAGGGATTTGTTATTATCAATCTTTAAAGAATATCCTATCTTGTAGATCCCATGCTATGAAGTATAATTAAATTTAAGCTTTTCAAAGCTTTTTAGAGTCTTCCTGAGCTTTTAGAGTTTCCTAGAGCTCTTTCAGGCTCTTTAGTGTTTAGGGTTTCTAGGAATATTCAAAGATAATCTTCATCATTGTAGGGAATTTTAGTATCATTCTTTATAAAGAATTAAGTTACTTTCAGTTGGCTTTAACGAAATATAATTAAACTTAAAGCTTTTTAAGAGCTTTTGAGATGTTTTCAGAGCTCTTTAGATTTTAGGGCTTTTTAGAGTTTCAGTTTTTTTTTAGAGTTTTCAAGGCTTTTTAGAAACATTCGAAGTTGATCTTACTATTGTAGAGATTTGGTATTATCATTCTTTAACAAATCTCCTAGATTATAGATCCTAGTGCACTAGAGTAATTAAATTTAAGCTTATTGGAGTCTTCCTGAGCCTTTTTAGAGTTTCTCTAGCTCTTTCAGGCTCTTAGTGATATTAGGGTTTTTTAGGAAAATTCAAACATAATCTTCATTATTGTAGGAATTTTGTTAGTATCATTCTTTATAAAGAATTAAGTTACTTTCAGTTGGCTTAACGAATCCTCTGGATATAGATACTAGCGCTACGAAATATAATAACTTAAAGCTTTTTCAGAGCTTTTTAGAGTTTATCAGAGCTCTTTAGATTTTCGAGCTCTTTGGATATTTTATGGCTTTTTAGAGTTTCAGGGTTTTTTTTAGAATTTCAAGGCTTTTTAGAGAACATTAAAAGTTGATCTTCACTATGGTAGGGATTTGTATTATCATCTTTAACGAATCTCCTATCTTGTAGATCCCAGTGTTACGGAGTATAATTAAATTTAAGCTTTTCAAAGCTTTTTGAGTCTTCATGAGCTTTTAGAGTTTCCTAGAGCTCTTTCTGGGCTCTTTAGTGTTTTTATGGTTTCTAGGAAATATTCAAAGACAATCTTCATCATTGTAGGGAATTTTAGTATCATTCTTTATAAAGAATTAAGTTACTTTCAGTTGGCTTTAACGAATCCCCTGGATAGTAGATACTAGTGCTACGAAATATAATTAACTTAAAGCTTTTTCATAGCTCTTTAGATTTTTCAAAGCTCTTTGGATATTTTATGGCTTTTTAGAGTTTCAGGGTTTTTTTAGAATTTTCAAGGCTTTTTAGAGAACATTCAAAGTTGATCTTCACTATTGTAGGGATTTTTTATTATCAATCTTTAAAGAATCTCCTATCTTGTAGATCCCAGTGCTACGGAGTATAATTAAATTTAAGATTTTCAAAGCTTTTTGAGTCGTCCTGAGCTTTTAGAGTTTCCTAGAGCTCTTTAGGGCTTTAGTCTTTTTAGGGTTTCTAGGAAATATTCAAAGACAATCTTCATCATTGTAGGGAATTTAGTATCATTCTTTATAAGAATTAAGTTACTTTCAGTTGGCTTTAACGAATCCCCTGGCTATAGATACTAGTGCTACGAAATATAATTAACTTAAAGCTTTTCAGAGCTCTTTTAGATTTTCAGAGCTCTTAGATGATGTTTTAGGGCTTTTTAGAGTTTTCCGTTTTTTTTAGAGTTTCAAGGCTTTTTAGAAAACATTCGAAGTTGATCTTCACTATTGTAGAGATTTGTTATTATCATTCTTTAACAAATCTCCTAGCTTATAGATCCTAGTGCACTAGAGTATAATTAAATTTAAGCTTTTTGGAGTCTTCCTGAGCCTTTTAGAGTTTCTCTAGCTCTTTCAAGGCTCTGAGTGATATTAGGGTTTTAGGAAAAATTCAACATAATCTTCATTATTGTAGGAAATTTGTTAGTATCATTCTTATAAATAATTAAGTTACTTTCAGTTGGCTTTAACGAATCCTCTGGCTAATAGATATTAGCGCTAAAATATAATTAACTTAAAGCTTTTCAGAGATTTTTAGAGTTATCAGAGCTCTTTAGATTTTTCAAAGCTCTTTGGATATTTTATGGCTTTTAGAGTTTCAGGTTTTTTTAGAATTTCAAGGCTTTTTAGAGAACATTCAAAGTTGATCTTCACTATTGTATGGATTTGTTTTATCAATCTTTAAAGAATCTCCTATCTTGTAGATCCCAGTGCTACGGAGTATAATTAAATTTAAGATTTTCAAAGCTTTTTAGTCTCCTGAGCTTTTTAGAGTTTCCTAGAGCTCTTTTAGGGCTCTTTAGTCTTTTTAGGGTTTAGTAAATATTCAAAGACAATCTTCATCATTGTAGGGAATTTTATCATTCTTTATAAAGAATTAAGTTACTTTCAGTTGGCTTTAACGAATCCCCTGGCTAGTAGATACTAGTGCTACGAAATATAATTAACTTAAAGCTTTTCAGAGCTCTTTTAGATTTTTCAGAGCTCTTTAGATGTTTTAGGGCTTTTTAGAGTTTTCCGTTTTTTTTAGAGTTTTCAAGGCTTTTTAGAAAACATTCGAAGTTGATCTTCACTATTGTAGAGATTTGTTATTATCATTCTTTAACAAATCTCCTAGCTATAGATCCTAGTGCACTAGAGTATAATTAAATTAAGCTTTTTGGAGTCTTCCTGAGCCTTTTAGAGTTTCTCATAGCTCTTTCAAGGCTCTGTAGTGATATTAGGGTTTTTAGGAAAAATTCAAACATAATCTTCATTATTGTAGGAAATTTTGTTAGTATCATTCTTTATAAAATTAAGTTACTTTCAGTTGGCTTTAACGAATCCTGGCTAATAGATATTAGCGCTAAGAAATATAATTAACTTAAAGCTTTTTCAGAGATTTTTAGAGTTTATCAGAGCTCTTTAGATTTTTCAACCCTTTGGATATTTTATGGCTTTTTAGAGTTTCAGGGTTTTTTTAGAATTTTCAAGGCTTTTTAGAGAACATTCAAAGTTGATCTTCACTATTGTAGGGATTTGTTATTATCAATCTTTAAAGAATCTCCTATCTTGTAGATCCCAGTGCTATGGAGTATAATTAAATTTAAGCTTTTCAAAGCTTTTAGAGTCTTCCTGAGCTTTTTAGAGTTTCCTAGAGCTCTTTCAGGGCTGTTTAGTGTTTTAGGTTTTCTAGGAAATATTCAAAGATAATCTTCATCATTGTAGGGAATTTAGTATCATTCTTTATAAAGAATTAAGTTACTTCAGTTGGCTTTAGCGAAATATATAACTTAAAGTTTTTTAAGAGCTTTTAGAGTTTTTCAGATCTCTTTAGATTTTTATGAGCTCTTTAGATATTTTAGGGCTTTTTAGAGTTTTCGTTTTTTTTTAGAATTTTCAAGGCTTTTTAGAGAACATTCGAAGTTGATCTTCACTATTATAGGGATTTGTTATTATCATGTTTAACAAATCTCCTAGCTTATACATCCTAGTGCACTAGAGTATAATTAAATTTAAGCTTTTTGGAGTCTTCCTGAGCCTTTTAGAGTTTCTCATAGCTCTTCAAGGATCTTAGTGATATTAGGGTTTTTAGGAAAAATTCAAACATAATCTTCATTATGTAGGAATTTTGTTAGTATCATTCTTTGTAATAGAAGTTACTTTCAGCTGGCTTTAACGAATCCTCTGGCTAATAGATACTAGCGCTACGAAATATAATTAACTTAAAGCTTTTTCAGAGCTTTTTAGAGTTTATCAGAGCTCTTTAGATTTTCAGAGCTCTTTGGATATTTTAGGGCTTATTAGAGTTTTCAGGGTTATTAGAGACATTCAAAGTTGATCTTCATATTGTAGAGATTTGTTATTATCATTCTTTAAAGAATCTCCTAGCTTGTAGATCCCAATGCTATGGAGTATATATTAAATTTAAGATTTTCAAAGCTTTTTGGAGTCTTCCTGAGCTTTTTAGAGTTTCCTAGAGCTCTTTCAGGCTCTTTGGTGTTTTAAAGGCTCTAGGAAACATTCAAAGATAATCTTCATTGTAGGGAATTTGTTAGTACCATTCTTTATAAAGAATTAAGTTACTTTCAGTTGGCTTTAACGGATCCCCTGGTCGTAGATACTAGTGCTACGAAATATAATTAACTTAAACTTTTTCAGAGCTTTTAGAGTTTATCAGAGCTCTTTAAATTTTTCAGAGCTCTTGGATATTTTATGGCTTTTTAGAGTTTCAGGGTTTTTTTAGAATTTTCAAGGCTTTTTAGAGAACATCAAAGGTGATCTTCACTATCGTAGGGATTGTTATTATCAATCTTTAATGAATCTCCTATCTTGTAGATCCCAGTGCTACGGAGTATAATTAAATTTAAGCTTTTCAAAGCTTTTTTGAGTCTTCCTGAGCTTTTTAGAGTTTCCTAGAGCTCTTTCAGGGCTCTTTAGTGTTTTAGGGTTTCTAGGAAATATTCAAAGACAATCTTCATCATTGTAGGGAATTTTAGTAACATTCTTTATAAAGAATTAAGTTACTTTCAGTTGGCTTTAATGAATCCCTGGCTAGTAGATACTAGTGCTACGAAATATAATTAACTTAAAGCTTTTCAGAGCTCTTTAGATTTTTCGGAGCTCTTTAGATGTTTTAGGGCTTTTTAGAGTTTTCCGTTTTTTTAGAGTTTTCAAGGATTCTTAAAAAACATTCGAAGTTGATCTTACTGTTGTAGAGATTTGTTATTATCATTCTTTAACAAATCTCCTAGATAGATCCTAGTGCACTAGAGTATAATTAAATTTAAGCATTTTGGAGTCTTCCTGAGCCTTTTAGAGTTTCTCATAGCTCTTTCAAGGCTCTTTAGTGATATTAGGGTTTTAGGAAAAATTCAAACATAATCTTCATTATTGTAGGAAATTTTGTTAGTATCATTCTTTATAAAATATTAAGTTACTTTCAGTTGGCTTTAACGAATCCTCTGGCTAATAGATACTAGCGCTACGAAATATAATTAACTTAAAGCTTTTTCAGAGCTTTTAGAATTTATCAGAGCTCTTTAGATTTTTCAGAGCTCTTGGATATTTTATGGCTTTTAGAGTTTCAGGGTTTTTTTAGAATTTTCAAGGCTTTTTAGAGAACATTCAAAGTTGATCTTCACTATTGTAGGGATTTGTTATTATCAATCTTTAAAGAATCTCCTATCTTGTAGATCCCAGTGCTATGGAGTATAATTAAATTTAAGCTTTTCAAAGCTTTTTAGAGTCTTCCTGAGCTTTTTAGAGTTTCCTAGAGCTCTTTCAGGGCTCTTTAGTGTTTTTAGGGTTTCTAGGAAATATTCAAAGATAATCTTCATCATTGTAGGGAATTTTAGTATCATTCTTTATAAAGAATTAAGTTACTTTGAGTTGGCTTTAACGAAATATAATTAACTTAAAGCTTTTTAAGAGCTTTTTAGAGTTTTTATGAGCTCTTAGATTTTTAGCTCTTTTTTAGGGCTTTTTAGAGTTTTCTTTTGTTTTTAGAATTTTCAGCTTTTTAGAGAACATTCGAAGTTGATCTTCACTATAGGGATTTATTATCATTCTTAACAAATCTCCTAGCTTATAGATCCTAGTGCACTGAGTATAATTAAATTTAAGCTTTTGGAGTCTTCCTGAGCCTTTTAGTTTCTCATAGCTTTTCAAGGCTCTTTAGTGATATTAGGGTTTTTAGGAAAAATTCAAACATAATCTTCATTATTGTAGGAATTTTTAGTATCATTCTTTATAAAGAATTAAGTTACTTTCAGTTGGCTTTAACGAATCCTCTGCTAATAGATACTAGCGCTCCGAAATATAATTAACTTAAAGCTTTTTCAGAGCTTTTAGAGTTTAAGCTCCTAGCTTTTTCATAGCTCTTTGGATATTTTAGGGCTTTTTAGAGTTTCAGGGTTTTTTAGAATTTTCAAGGCTTTTGGAACATTCAAAGTTGATCTTCACTATTGGGATTTGTTATTATCATCTTTAAAAATCTCCTATCTTGTAGATCCCAATGCTATGGAGTATAATTAAATTTAAGCTTTTCAAAGCTTTTTGAGTCTTCCTGAGCTTTTTAGAGTTTCCTAGAGCTCTTTCAGGGCTCTTTTGGTGTTTTAGGTTTTTTAGGGAAAATTCAAAGATAATCTTCATCATTGTAGGAATTTTAGTATCATTCTTTTTAAAAATTAAGTTACTTTCAGTTGGCTTTCACGAAACATAATTAACTTAAAGCTTAATAAGCTTTTTAGAGTTTTTCAGAGCTCTTTAGATTTTTATGAGCTCTTTAGATATTTTAGGCTTTTAGAGTTTTCGTTTTTTTTAGAATTTTCAAGCTTTTTAGAGAACATTCGAAGTTGATCTTCACTATAGGGATTTGTTATTCATTCTTTAACAATCTCCTAGCTTATAGATCCCAGTGCACTAGATTAATTAAATTTAAGCTTTTTGGAGTCTTCCTGAGTTTTTTAGAGTTCTCATAGCTCTTTCAGGGCTCTTTAGTGATTTTAGGGTTTCTAGGAAACATTCAAAGATACTTCATCATTGAAGGGAATTTTAGTATCATTCTTTACAAAGAATTAAGTTACTTTCAGTTGGCTTTAACGAATCCCCTGGCTAGTAGATACTAGTGCTACGAAATATAATTTAACTTAAAGCTTTTTTCAGAGCTCTTTAGATTTTTCAAGCTCTTTAGATGTTTTAAGGCTTTTTAGAGTTTTCAGTTCTTTTTAGAGTTTTCAAGGCTTTTTAGAAACATTCGAAGTTGATCTTCACTATTGTAGGGATTTGTTATTATCATCTTTAACAAACTCCTAGCTTATAGATCCAGTGCACTAGAGTATAATTAAATTTAAGCTTTTTGGAGTCTTCCTGAGCCTTTTAGAGTTTGTCATAGCTCTTTCAAGGCTCTTAGTAATATTAGGGTTTTAGGAAAATTCAAACATAATCTTCATTATTGTAGGAAATTTTGTTAGTATCATTCTTTATAAATAATTAAGTTACTTTCAGTTGGCTTTAACGAATCCTCTGGCTAATAGATATTAGCGCTAAGAATATAATTAACTTAAAGCTTTTTCAGAGATTTTAGAGTTTATCAGAGCTCTTTAGATTTTTCAAAGCTCTTTGGATATTTTATGGCTTTTTAGAGTTTCAGGGTTTTTTTTAGAATTTTCAAGGCTTTTTAGAAACATTCAAAGTTGATCTTCACTATTGTAGGGATTTTTATTATCAATCTTTAAAGAATCTCCCTATCTTGTAGATCCAGTGCGACGGAGTATAATTTAAACTTTAAGATTTTCAAAGCTTTTTTGAGTCTTCCTGAGCTTTTAGAGTTTCCTAGAGCTCTTTCAGGGCTCTTTAGTCTTTTTAGGGTTTTAGGAATATTCAAAGACATCTTCATCATTGTAGGAATTTAGTATCATTCTTTATAAAGAATTAAGTTACTTTCAGTTGGCTTTAACGAATCCCCTGGCTAGTAGATACTAGTGCTACGAATATAATTAACTTAAAGCTTTTTCAGAGCTCTTTAGATTTTTCAGAGCTCTTTAGATGTTTTAGGGCTTTTAGAGTTTTCCGTTTTTTTAGAGTTTTCAAGGCTTTTTAGAAAACTTCGAAGTGATCTTCACTATTGTAGAGATTTGTTATTATCATTCTTTAACAAATCTCCTAGTTATAGATCCTAGTGCACTAGAGTATAATTAAATTTAAGCTTTTGGAGTCTTCCTGAGCCTTTTAGAGTTTCTCATAGCTCTTTCAAGGCTCTTTAGTGATATTAGGGTTTTTAGGAAAAATTCAAACATAATCTTCATTATTGTAGGAAATTTTGTTAGTATCATTCTTTATAATAATTAAGTTACTTTCGTTGGCTTAACGAATCCTCTGGCTAATAGATATTAGCGCTAAGAAATATAATTAACTTAAAGCTTTTTCAGAGATTTTAGAGTTTATCAGAGCTCTTTAGATTTTTCAAACCTCGTTGGATATTTTATGGCTTTTTTAGAGTTTCAGGGTTTTTTTTAGAATTTTCAAGGCTTTTTAGAGAACATTCAAAGTTGATCTTCACTATTGTAGGGATTTGTTATTATCAATCTTTAAAGAATCTCCTATCTTGTAGATCCCAGTGCTAGGGTAGTATAATTAAATTTAAGCTTTTCAAAGCTTTTTAGAGTCTTCCTGAGCTTTTTAGAGTTCCTAGAGCTCTTTCAGGGCTGTTTAGTGTTTTTTAGGTTTTCTAGGAATATTCAAAGATAATCTTCATCATTGTAGGGAATTTTAGTATCATTCTTTATAAAGAATTAAGTACTTTCAGTTGGCTTTAGCGAAATATAATTAACTTAAAGTTTTTTAAGAGCTTTTAGAGTTTTCAGATCTCTTTAGATTTTTATGAGCTCTTAGATATTTTAGGGCTTTTAGAGTTTTCGTTTTTTTTTTAGAATTTTCAAGGCTTTTAGAGAACATTCGAAGTTGATCTTCACTATTATAGGGATTTGTTATTATCAATGTTAACAAATCTCCTAGCTTATACATCCTAGTGCACTAGAGTATAATTAAATTTAAGCTTTTTGGAGTCTTCCTGAGCCTTTAGAGTTTCTCATAGCTCTTTCAAGATCTTTAGTGATATTAGGGTTTTTAGGAAAAATTCAACATAATCTTCATTATTGTAGGAAATTTTGTTAGTCTCATTCTTTGTAAATAATTAAGTTACTTTCAGCTGGCTTTAACGAATCCTCTGGCTAATAGATACTAGCGCTACGAAATATTTAACTTAAAGCTTTTCAGAGCTTTTTAGAGTTTATCAGAGCTCTTTAGATTTTTCAGAGCTCTTTGGATATTTTAGGGCTTTTTAGAGTTTTCAGGGTTATTAGAGAACATTCAAAGTTGATCTTCAATATTGTAGAGATTTGTTATTATCATTCTTTAAAGAATCTCCTAGCTTGTAGATCCCATGCTATGGAGTATAATTAAATTTAAGATTTTCAAAGCTTTTGGAGTCTTCCTGAGCTTTTAGAGTTTCCTAGAGCTCTTTCAGGCTCTTTGGTGTTTTAAAGGCTTCTAGGAAACATTCAAAGATAATCTTCATTATTGTAGGGAATTTTGTTAGTACCATTCTTTATAAGAATTAAGTTACTTTCAGTTGGCTTTAACGGATCCCCTGGCTGTAGATACTAGTGCTACGAAATATAACTTAAACTTTTTCAGAGCTTTTTAGAGTTTATCAGAGCTCTTTAAATTTTTCAGAGCTCTTTGGATATTTTATGGCTTTTTAGAGTTTCAGGGTTTTTTTAGAATTTTCAAGGCTTTTTAGAGAACAATCAAAGGTGATCTTCACTATCGTAGGGATTGTTATTATCAATCTTTAATGAATCTCCTATCTTGTAGATCCCAGTGCTACGGAGTATATAAATAAATTTAAGCTTTTCAAAGCTTTTTTGAGTCTTCCTGAGCTTTTTAGAGTTTCCTAGAGCTCTTTCAGGGCTCTTTAGTTTTTTAGGGTTTCTAGGAAATATTCAAAGACAATCTTCATCATTGTAGGAATTTTAGTACATTCTTTAAAAGAATTAAGTTACTTTCAGTTGGCTTTAATGAATCCCCTGGCTAGTAGATACTAGTGCTACGAAATATAATTAACTTAAAGCTTTTCAGAGCTCTTTAGATTTTTCGGAGCTCTTTAGATGTTTTAGGGCTTTTTAGAGTTTTCCGTTTTTTTTTAGAGTTTTCAAGGATTCTTAAAAAACATTCGAAGTTGATCTTTACTGTTGTAGAGATTTGTTATTATCATTCTTTAACAAATCTCCTAGCTTATAGATCCTAGTGCACTAGAGTATAATTAAATTTAAGCATTTTGGAGTCTTCCTGAGCCTTTTAGAGTTTCTCATAGCTCTTTCAAGGCTCTTTAGTGATATTAGGGTTTTTAGGAAAAATTCAAACATAATCTTCATTATTGTAGGAAATTTTGTTAGTATCATTCTTTATAAAGAATTAAGTTACTTTCAGTTGGCTTTAACGAATCCTCTAGCTAATAGATACTAGCGCTCCGAAATATAATTAACTTAAAGCTTTTTCAGAGCTTTTTAGAGTTTATCAGAGCTCCTAAGCTTTTTCAGAGCTCTTTGGATATTTTATGGCTTTTTAGAGTTTCAGGGGTTTTTTAGAATTTTCAAGGCTTTTTAGGGAACATTCAAAGTTGATCTTCACTATTGTAGGGATTTGTTATTATCAATCTTTAAAGAATCTCCTATCTTGTAGATCCCAATGCTATGGAGTATAATTAAATTTAAGCTTTTCAAAGCTTTTTAGAGTCTTCCTGAGCTTTTTAGAGTTTCCTAGAGCTCTTTCAGGGCTTTTTGTGTTTTTAGGTTTTTTAGGAAATATTCAAAGATAATCTTCATCATTGTAGGGAATTTGTTTAGTATCATTCTTTTAAAGAATTAAGTTACTTTCAGTTGGCTTTCACGAAACATAATTAACTTAAAGCTTTATAAGAGCTTTTTAGAGTTTTCAGAGCTCTTTAGATTTTTATGAGCTTTAGATTTTAGGGCTTTCTAGAGTTTTCGTTTTTTTTTTTTAGAATTTTCAAAGCTTTTAGAGAACATTCGAAGTTGATCTTCACTATTATAGGGATTTGTTATTATCATTCTTTAACAAATCTCCTAGCTTATAGATCCCAGTGCACTAGAGTATAATTAAATTTAAGCTTTTTGGAGTCTTCCTGAGTTTTTTAGAGTTCTCATAGCTCTTTCAGGGCTCTTTAGTGATTTTAGGGTTTCTAGGAAACATTCAAAGATAATCTTCATCATTGAAGGGAATTTTAGTATCATTCTTTACAAAGAATTAAGTTACTTTCAGTTGGCTTTATCGAATCCCTGGCTAGTAGATACTAGTGCTACAAATATAATTAACTTAAAGCTTTTTCAGAGCTCTTTAGATTTTTCAAAGCTCTTTAGATGTTTTAAGGCTTTTTATAGTTTTCAGTTTTTTAGAGTTTTCAAGGCTTTTTAGAGATCATTCGAAGTTGATCTTCACTATTATAGGGATTTGTTATTATCATTTAACAAATCCTAGCTTATAGATCCAAGTGCACTAGAGTATAATTAAATTTAAGCTTTTTGGAGTCTTCCTGAGCCTTTTAGAGTTTGTCATAGCTCTTTCAAGGCTCCTTAGTAATATTAGGGTATTTAGGAAAATTCAAACATAATCTTCATTATTGTAGGAAATTTTGTTAGTATCATTCTTTATAAATAATTAAGTTACTTTCAGTTGGCTTTAACGAATCCTCTGGCTAATAGATATAGCGCTAAGAAATATAATTAACTTAAAGCTTTTTCAGAGATTTTTAGAGTTTATCAGAGCTCTTTAGATTTTTCAAAGCTCTTTGGATATTTATGGCTTTTTAGAGTTTCAGGGTTTTTTTAGAATTTCAAGGCTTTTTAGAGAACATTCAAAGTTGATCTTCACTATTGTAGGGATTTTATTATCAATTTAAAGAATCTCCTATCTTGTAGATCCCAGTGCTACGGAGTATAATTAAATTTAGATTTTCAAAGCTTTTTGAGTCTTCCTGAGCTTTTTAGAGTTTCCTAGAGCTCTTTCAGGGCTCTTTAGTCTTTTTAGGGTTTCTAGGAAATATTCAAAGACAATCTTCATCATTGTAGGGAATTTTAGTATCATTCTTTATAAAGAATTAAGTTACTTTCAGTTGGCTTTAACGAATCCCCTGGCTAGTAGATACTAGTGCTACGAAATATAATTAACTTAAGCTTTTTCAGAGCTCTTTTAGATTTTTCAGAGCTCTTTAGATGTTTTAGGGCTTTTTAGAGTTTCCGTTTTTTTAGAGTTTTCAAGGCTTTTTAGAAAACATTCGAAGTTGATCTTCACTATTGTGAGATTTGTTATTATCATTCTTTAACAATCTCCTAGCTTATAGATCCTAGTGCACTAGAGTATAATTAAATTTAAGCTTTTTGGAGTCTTCCTGAGCCTTTTAGAGTTTCTCATAGCTCTTTCAAGGCTCTTTAGTGATATTAGGGTTTTTAGGAAAATTCAAACATAATCTTCATTATTGTAGGAAATTTTGTTAGTATCATTCTTTATAAATAATTAAGTTACTTTCAGTTGGCTTTAACGAATCCTCTGGCTAATAGATATTAGCGCTAAGAAATATAATTAACTTAAAGCTTTTTCAGAGATTTTAGAGTTTATCAGAGCTCTTTAGATTTTTCAAACCTCTTTGGATATTTTATGGCTTTTTAGAGTTTCAGGGTTTTTTTAGAATTTTCAAGGCTTTTTAGAGAACATTCAAAGTTGATCTTCACTATTGTAGGGATTTGTTATTATCAATCTTTAAAGAATCTCCTATCTTGTAGATCCCAGTGCTATGGAGTTAATTAAATTTAAGCTTTCAAAGCTTTTTAGAGTCTTCCTGAGCTTTTTAGAGTTTCCTAGAGCTCTTTCAGGGTGTTTAGTGTTTTTAGGTTTCTAGGAAATATTCAAAGATAATCTTCATCATTGTAGGGAATTTTAGTATCATTCTTTATAAAGAATTAAGTTACTTTCAGTTGGCTTTAGCGAAATATAATTAACTTAAAGTTTTTTAAGAGCTTTTAGAGTTTTTCAGATCTCTTTAGATTTTTATGAGCTCTTTAGATATTTTAGGGCTTTTTAGAGTTTTCGTTTTTTTTTAGAATTTTCAAGGCTTTTTAGAGAACATTCGAAGTTGATCTTCACTATTATAGGGATTTGTTATTATCAATGTTTAACAAATCTCCTAGCTTATACATCCTAGTGCACTAGAGTATAATTAAATTTAAGCTTTTTGGAGTCTTCCTGAGCCTTTAGAGTTTCTCATAGCTCTTTCAGGACTCTTAGTGATATTAGGGTTTTTAGGAAAAATTCAAACATAATCTTCATTATTGTAGGAATTTGTTAGTATCATTCTTTGTAATCATTAAGTTACTTTCAGCTGGCTTTAACGAATCCTCTGGCTATATATACTAGCGCTACGAATATAATTAACTTAAGCTTTTTCAGAGCTTTTTAGAGTTTATCAGAGCTCTTTAGATTTTCAGAGCTCTTTGATTTTTAGGGTTTTTTAGAGTTTTCAGGGTATTAAGAACATTCAAAGTTGATCTTCATATTGTAGATTTGTTATTATCATTCTTTAAAGAATCTCCTATCTGTAGATCCCAATGCTATGGAGTATAATTAAATTTAAGATTTTCAAAGCTTTTTGGAGTCTTCCTGAGCTTTTTAGAGTTTCCTAGAGCTCTTTCAGGCTCTTTGGTGTTTTAAAGGCTTTCTAGGAAACATTCAAAGATAATCTTCTTCATATGTAGGGAATTTTGTTAGTACCATTCTTTATAAAGAATTAAGTTACTTTCAGTTGGCTTTAACGGATCCCCTGGTCTGTAGATACTAGTTACGAAATCTTAACTTAACTTTTTCAGAGCTTTGTAGATTATCAGAGCTCTTTAAATTTTCAGAGCTCTTTAGGATATTTTGGCTTTTTAGAGTTTTCAGGGTTTTTTTAGAATTTTCAAGGCTTTTAGAGAACATCAAGTTGATCTTCACTATCGTAGGATTTGTTATTATCAATCTTAATGAATCTCCTATCTTATATCCCAGTGCTACGAGTATATTAAATTTAAGCTTTTCAAAGCTTTTGAGTCTTCCTGAGCTTTTTAGAGTTTCCTAGAGCTCTTTCAGGGCTCTTTAGTGTTTTTAGGGTTTCTAGGAAATATTCAAAGAACATCTTCATCATTGTAGGGAATTTTATAACTTCTTTATAAGAATTAAGTTACTTTCAGTTGGCTTTAATGAATCCCCTGGCTAGTAGATACTAGTGCTACTAAATATAATTAACTTAAAGCTTTTAGAGCTCTTTAGATTTTTCGAGCTCTTTAGATGTTTAGTTTTTAGATTTTTAGGGCTTTTTAGAGTTTTCCGTTTTTTTTAGATTTTCAAGGATTCTTAAACATTCGAAGTTGATCTTTACTGTTGTAGAGATTTTTATTATCATTCTTTAACAAATCTCCTAGCTTATAGATCCTAGTGCACTAGAGTATAATTAAATTTAAGCATTTGGAGTCTTCCTGAGCCTTTTAGAGTTTCTCATAGCTCTTTCAAGGCTCTTTAGTGTATTAGGGTTTTTAGGAAAAATTCAAACATAATCTTCATTATTGTAGGAAATTTTGTAGTATCATTCTTTATAAATAATTAAGTTACTTTCAGTTGGCTTTAACGAATCCTCTGGCTAATAGATACTAGCGCTACGAAATATAATTAACTTAAAGCTTTTTCAGAGCTTTTTAGAATTTATCAGAGCTCTTTAGATTTTTCAGAGCTCTTTTGGATATTTTTAGGCTTTTTAGAGTTTCAGGGTTTTTTTAGAATTTTCAAGGCTTTTTAGAAAGAACATTCAAAGTTGACTCACTATTGGAGGGATTTGTTGTATCAATCTTTAAAGAATCTCCTATTTGTAGATCCCAGTGCTATGGAGTATAATTAAATTTAAGCTTTTCAAAGCTTTTTAGAGTCTTCCTGAGCTTTTTAGAGAGTTTCCTAGAGCTCTTTCAGGGCTGTTTAGTGTGTTTTAGGGTTTCTAGGAAATATTCAAAGATAATCTTCATCATTGTAGGGAATTTTAGTATCATTCTTTATAAAGAATTAAGTTACTTTGAGTTGGGCTTTAACGAAATATAATAACTTAAAGCTTTTAAGAGCTTTTTTTGAGTTTTTATGAGCTCTTTAGATTTTTATGAGCTCTTTTTTAGGGCTTTTTAGAGTTTTCGTTTTGTTTTTTAGAATTTTCAACGCTTTTTAGAGAACATTCGAAGTTGATCTTCACTATTATAGGGATTTGTTATTATCATTCTTTAACTAATCTCCTAGCTTATAGATCCCAGCGCACTAGAGAATAATTAAATTTAAGCTTTTTGGAGTCTTCCTGAGCTTTTTAGAGTTTTCTCATAGCTCTTTCAGGGCCTTTAGTGATTTTAGGGTTTCTAGGAAACATCAAAGATATCTTCATCATTGTAGGGAATTTAGTATCATTCTTTACAAAGAATTAAGTTACTTTCAGTTGGTTTATCGAATCCCCTGCTAGTAGATACTAGTGCTACGAAATATAATTAACTTAAAGCTTTTCAGATCTCTTTAGATTTTTCAGAGCTCTTTAGATGTTTTAGGCTTTTTAGAGTTTCAGTTTTTTTTAGAGTTTTCAAGGCTTTTAGAGATCATTCGAAGTTGATCTTCGCTATTATAGGGATTTGTTATTATCATGCTTTAACAAATCTCCTAGCTTATAGATCCAGTGCACTAGAGTATAATTAAATTTAAGCTTTTTGAGTCTTCCTGAGCCTTTAGAGTTTGTCATAGCTCTTTCAAGCTCCTTAGTAATATTAGGGTATTTAGGAAAAATTCAAACATATCTTCATTATTGTAGGAAATTTTTGTTAGTATCATTCTTTATTAAGAATTAAGTTACTTTCTTTCAGTTGGCATTAACGAATCCTCATGCTAATAGATACTAGCGCTACAAAATATAATTAACTTATAGCTTTTTCAGAGCTTTTTAGAGTTTTTCAGAGCTCTTTATATTTTTCGGAGCTCTTTAGATATTTTAGAGGGCTTTTAGAAGTTTTCAGGGTTTTTAGAGAACATTCAAAGTTGATCTTCACTATTGTAGAGATTTGTTATTATCATTATTTAACGAATCTCCTAGCTTGTAGATCCAATGCCATGGAGTATAATTAAATTTACGATTTTCAAAGCTTTGGAGTCTCCTGAGCTTTTTAGAGTTTCCCTGAGTTCTTTCAGGCTCTTTGGGTGTTTTCAGGGCTTTTAGGAAACATTCAAAGATAATCTTCATTATTGTAGGAAATTTTGTTAGTATCATTCTTTATAAAGAATTAACTTACTTTCAGTTGGCTTTAACGGATCCCCTGTCCTGTAGATACTAGTGCTACGAAATATAATTAAATTAAAATTTTCAGAGCTTTTTAGAGTTTATCAGAGCTCTTTAATTTTTCAGAGCTCTTTGGATATTTTATGGCTTTTAGAGTTTCAGGGTTTTTTTTTAGAATTTTCAAGGCTTTTTTAGAGAACATTCAAAGTTGATCTTCACTATTGTAGGGATTTGTTATTATCAATCTTAAAGAATCTCCTATCTTGTAGATCCAGTGCTATGGAGTAAATTAAATTTTGCTTTTCAAGCTTTTTGAGTCTTCCTGAGCTTTTTAGAGTTTCCTAGAGCTCTTTCAGGCTCTTTAGTGTTTTAGGGTTTCTAGGAAATATTTAAAGATAATCTTCATAATTGTAGGAATTTTAGTATCATTCTTTATAAAGAATTAAGTTACTTTCAGTTGGCTTTAACGAAATATATATAATAACTTAAAGCTTTTTAAGAACTTTTTAGAGTTTTTTGATCTCTTTAGATTTTTATGAGCTCTTTAGATTTTTAGGGCTTTTTAGAGTTTTCGTTTTTTTTTTAGAATTTTCAAGGCTTTTTAAGAGAACATTCGAAGTTGATCTTCACTATTATAGGGATTTTTATTATCATTCTTTAACAAATCTCCTAGCTTATAGATCCCAGTGCACTAGATATAATTAACTTTAAGCTTTTCGGATCTTCCTGAGCTTTTTAGAGTTTCTCATAGCTCTTTCAGGGCTCTTTAGTGATTTTAGGGTTTCTAGGAAACATTCAAAGATAATCTTCATCATTGTAGAGAATTTTAGTATCATTCTTTACAAAGAATTAAGTTACTTTCAGTTGGCTTATCGAATCCCCGGCTAGTAGATACTAGTGCTACGAATATAATTAACTTAAAGCTTTTTCAGATCTCTTTAGATTTTTCGGAGCTCTTTAGATGTTTTAGGCTTTTTAGAGTTTTCAGTTTTTTTAGAGTTTTCAAGGCTTTTTAGAGATCATTCGAAGTTGATCTTCACTATTATAGGGATTTGTTATTATCATTCTTTAACAAATCTCCTAGCTTATAGATCCAAGTGCACTAGAGTATAATTAAATTTAAGCTTTTTGGAGTCTTCCTGGGCCTTTTAGAGTTTGTCATAGCTCTTTCAAGGCTCCTTAGTGATATTAGGGTATTTAGGAAAATTCAAACATAATCTTCAATTGTAGGAAATTTTGTTAGTATCATTCTTTATTAAGAATTAAGTTACTTTCAGTTGGCATTAACGAATCCTCATGCTAATAGATACTAGCGCTACAAAATATAATTAACTTAAAGCTTTTTCAGAGCTTTTTAGAGTTTTTCAGAGCTCTTTAGATTTTTCGGAGCTTTCTTTAGATATTTTAGGGCTTTTTAGAGTTTTCAGGGTTTTTAGAGAACATTCAAAGTTGATCTTCACTATTGTAGAGATTTGTTATTATCATTCTTTAACGAATCTCCTAGCTTGTAGATCCCAATGCCATGGAGTATAATTAAATTTAAGATTTTCAAAGCTTTTTGGAGTCTTCCTGAGCTTTTTAGAGTTTCCAAGAGCTCTTTCAGGCTCTTTGGTGTTTTAAGGGCTTTTAGGAAACATTCAAAGTAATCTTCATTATTGTAGGGAATTTTGTTAGTATCATTCTTTATAAAGAATTAACTTACTTTCAGTTGGCTTTAACGATCCCCTGGCCTGTAGATACGTGCTACGAAATATAATTAAATTAAAACTTTTTCAGAGCTTTTAGAGTTTATCCGAGCTCTTTAATTTTTCAGAGCTCTTTGGATTTTTATAGCTTTTTAGAGTTTCAGGGTTTTTTTAGAATTTTCAAGGCTTTTTAGAGAACATTCAAAGTTGATCTTCACTATTGTAGGGATTTTTTATTATCAATCTTTAACGAATCTCCTATCTTGTAGATCCCAGTGCTACGGAGTATAATTAAATTTAAGATTTTCAAAGCTTTTTGAGTCTTCCTGAGCTTTTTAGAGTTTCCTAGAGCTCTTTTAGGGCTCTTTAGTCTTTTTAGGGTTTCTAGGAAATATTCAAAGACAATCTTCATCATTGTAGGGAATTTTAGTATCATTCTTTATAAAGAATTAAGTTACTTTCAGTTGGCTTTAACGGATCCCCTGGCTAGTAGATACTAGTGCTACGAAATATAATTAACTTAAAGCTTTTTCAGAGCTCTTTTAGATTTTTCAGAGCTCTTTAGATGTTTTAGGGCTTTTTAGAGTTTTCCGTTTTTTTTAGAGTTTTCAAGGCTTTTTAGAAAACATTCGAAGTTGATCTTCACTATTGTAGAGATTTGTTATTATCATTCTTTAACAAATCTCCTAGCTTATAGATCCTAGTGCACTAGAGTATAATTAATTTAAGCTTTTGGAGTCTTCCTGAGCCTTTTAGAGTTTCTCATAGCTCTTTCAAGGCTCTGTAGTGATATTAGGGTTTTTAGGAAAAATTCAAACATAATCTTCATTATTGTAGGAAATTTTGTTAGTATCATTCTTTATAAATAATTAAGTTACTTTCAGTTGGCTTTAACGAATCCTCTGGCTAATAGATATTAGCGCTAAGAAATATAATTAACTTAAAGCTTTTTCAGAGATTTTTAGAGTTTATCAGAGCTCTTTAGATTTTTCAAACCTCTTTGGATATTTTATGGCTTTTTAGAGTTTCAGGGTTTTTTTAGAATTTTCAAGGCTTTTTAGAGAACATTCAAAGTTGATCTTCACTATTGTAGGGATTTGTTATTATCAATCTTTAAAGAATCTCCTATCTTGTAGATCCCAGTGCTATGGAGTATAATTAAATTTAAGCTTTTCAAAGCTTTTTAGAGTCTTCCTGAGCTTTTTAGAGTTTCCTAGAGCTCTTTCAGGGCTGTTTAGTGTTTTTAGGTTTTCTAGGAAATATTCAAAGATAATCTTCATCATTGTAGGGAATTTTAGTATCATTCTTTATAAAGAATTAAGTTACTTTCAGTTGGCTTTAGCGAAATATAATTAACTTAAAGTTTTTTAAGAGCTTTTTAGAGTTTTTCAGATCTCTTTAGATTTTTATGAGCTCTTTAGATATTTTAGGGCTTTTTAGAGTTTTCGTTTTTTTTTTAGAATTTTCAAGGCTTTTTAGAGAACATTCGAAGTTGATCTTCACTATTATAGGGATTTGTTATTATCAATGTTTAACAAATCTCCTAGCTTATACATCCTAGTGCACTAGAGTATAATTAAATTTAAGCTTTTTGGAGTCTTCCGAGCCTTTTAGAGTTTCTCATAGCTCTTTCAAGGATCTTTAGTGATATTAGGGTTTTTAGGAAAAATTCAAACATAATCTTCATTATTGTAGGAAATTTTGTTAGTATCATTCTTTGTAAATAATTAAGTTACTTTCAGCTGGCTTTAACGAATCCTCTGGCTAATAGATACTAGCGCTACGAAATATAATTAACTTAAAGCTTTTTCAGAGCTTTTTAGAGTTTATCAGAGCTCTTTAGATTTTTCAGAGCTCTTTGGATATTTTAGGGCTTTTTAGAGTTTTCAGGGTTATTAGAGAACATTCAAAGTTGATCTTCAATATTGTAGAGATTTGTTATTATCATTCTTTAAAGAATCTCCTAGCTTGTAGATCCCAATGCTATGGAGTATAATTAAATTTAAGATTTTCAAAGCTTTTTGGAGTCTTCCTGAGCTTTTTAGAGTTTCCTAGAGCTCTTTCAGGCTCTTTGGTGTTTTAAAGGCTTCTAGGAAACATTCAAAGATAATCTTCATTATTGTAGGGAATTTTGTTAGTACCATTCTTTATAAAGAATTAAGTTACTTTCAGTTGGCTTTAACGGATCCCCTGGTCTGTAGATACTAGTGCTACGAAATATAATTAACTTAAACTTTTTCAGAGCTTTTAGAGTTTATCAGAGCTCTTTAAATTTTTCAGAGCTCTTTGGATATTTTATGGCTTTTTAGAGTTTCAGGGTTTTTTTAGAATTTTCAAGGCTTTTTAGAGAACAATCAAAGGTGATCTTCACTATCGTAGGGATTTGTTATTATCAATCTTTAATGAATCTCCTATCTTGTAGATCCCAGTGCTACGGAGTATAATTAAATTTAAGCTTTTCAAAGCTTTTTTGAGTCTTCCTGAGCTTTTTAGAGTTTCCTAGAGCTCTTTCAGGGCTCTTTAGTGTTTTTAGGGTTTCTAGGAAATATTCAAAGACAATCTTCATCATTGTAGGGAATTTTAGTAACATTCTTTATAAAGAATTAAGTTACTTTCAGTTGGCTTTAATGAATCCCCTGGCTAGTAGATACTAGTGCTACGAAATATAATTAACTTAAAGCTTTTCAGAGCTCTTTAGATTTTTCGGAGCTCTTTAGATGTTTTAGGGCTTTTTAGAGTTTTCCGTTTTTTTTTAGAGTTTTCAAGGATTCTTAAAAAACATTCGAAGTTGATCTTTACTGTTGTAGAGATTTGTTATTATCATTCTTTAACAAATCTCCTAGCTTATAGATCCTAGTGCACTAGAGTATAATTAAATTTAAGCATTTTGGAGTCTTCCTGAGCCTTTTAGAGTTTCTCATAGCTCTTTCAAGGCTCTTTAGTGATATTAGGGTTTTTAGGAAAAATTCAAACATAATCTTCATTATTGTAGGAAATTTTGTTAGTATCATTCTTTATAAATAATTAAGTTACTTTCAGTTGGCTTTAACGAATCCTCTGGCTAATAGATACTAGCGCTACGAAATATAATTAACTTAAAGCTTTTTCAGAGCTTTTTAGAATTTATCAGAGCTCTTTAGATTTTTCAGAGCTCTTTGGATATTTTATGGCTTTTTAGAGTTTCAGGGTTTTTTTAGAATTTTCAAGGCTTTTTAGAGAACATTCAAAGTTGATCTTCACTATTGTAGGGATTTGTTATTATCAATCTTTAAAGAATCTCCTATCTTGTAGATCCCAGTGCTATGGAGTATAATTAAATTTAAGCTTTTCAAAGCTTTTTAGAGTCTTCCTGAGCTTTTTAGAGTTTCCTAGAGCTCTTTCAGGGCTGTTTAGTGTTTTTAGGGTTTCTAGGAAATATTCAAAGATAATCTTCATCATTGTAGGGAATTTTAGTATCATTCTTTATAAAGAATTAAGTTACTTTGAGTTGGCTTTAACGAAATATAATTAACTTAAAGCTTTTTAAGAGCTTTTTTGAGTTTTTATGAGCTCTTTAGATTTTTATGAGCTCTTTTTTAGGGCTTTTTAGAGTTTTCGTTTTGTTTTTAGAATTTTCAACGCTTTTTAGAGAACATTCGAAGTTGATCTTCACTATTATAGGGATTTGTTATTATCATTCTTTAACTAATCTCCTAGCTTATAGATCCCAGCGCACTAGAGTATAATTAAATTTAAGCTTTTTGGAGTCTTCCTGAGCTTTTTAGAGTTTCTCATAGCTCTTTCAGGGCTCTTTAGTGATTTTAGGGTTTCTAGGAAACATTCAAAGATAATCTTCATCATTGTAGGGAATTTTAGTATCATTCTTTACAAAGAATTAAGTTACTTTCAGTTGGCTTTATCGAATCCCCTGGCTAGTAGATACTAGTGCTACGAAATATAATTAACTTAAAGCTTTTTCAGATCTCTTTAGATTTTTCAGAGCTCTTTAGATGTTTTAGGCTTTTTAGAGTTTTCAGTTTTTTTTAGAGTTTTCAAGGCTTTTTAGAGATCATTCGAAGTTGATCTTCGCTATTATAGGGATTTGTTATTATCATGCTTTAACAAATCTCCTAGCTTATAGATCCAAGTGCACTAGAGTATAATTAAATTTAAGCTTTTTGGAGTCTTCCTGAGCCTTTTAGAGTTTGTCATAGCTCTTTCAAGGCTCCTTAGTAATATTAGGGTATTTAGGAAAAATTCAAACATAATCTTCATTATTGTAGGAAATTTTGTTAGTATCATTCTTTATTAAGAATTAAGTTACTTTCAGTTGGCATTAACGAATCCTCATGCTAATAGATACTAGCGCTACAAAATATAATTAACTTATAGCTTTTTCAGAGCTTTTTAGAGTTTTTCAGAGCTCTTTATATTTTTCGGAGCTCTTTAGATATTTTAGGGCTTTTTAGAGTTTTCAGGGTTTTTAGAGAACATTCAAAGTTGATCTTCACTATTGTAGAGATTTGTTATTATCATTATTTAACGAATCTCCTAGCTTGTAGATCCAAATGCCATGGAGTATAATTAAATTTACGATTTTCAAAGCTTTTTGGAGTCTTCCTGAGCTTTTTAGAGTTTCCCTGAGTTCTTTCAGGCTCTTTGGTGTTTTCAGGGCTTTTAGGAAACATTCAAAGATAATCTTCATTATTGTAGGAAATTTTGTTAGTATCATTCTTTATAAAGAATTAACTTACTTTCAGTTGGCTTTAACGGATCCCCTGTCCTGTAGATACTAGTGCTACGAAATATAATTAAATTAAAACTTTTTCAGAGCTTTTTAGAGTTTATCAGAGCTCTTTAAATTTTTCAGAGCTCTTTGGATATTTTATGGCTTTTTAGAGTTTCAGGGTTTTTTTTAGAATTTTCAAGGCTTTTTAGAGAACATTCAAAGTTGATCTTCACTATTGTAGGGATTTGTTATTATCAATCTTTAAAGAATCTCCTATCTTGTAGATCCCAGTGCTATGGAGTATAATTAAATTTTAGCTTTTCAAAGCTTTTTTGAGTCTTCCTGAGCTTTTTAGAGTTTCCTAGAGCTCTTTCAGGGCTCTTTAGTGTTTTTAGGGTTTCTAGGAAATATTTAAAGATAATCTTCATAATTGTAGGGAATTTTAGTATCATTCTTTATAAAGAATTAAGTTACTTTCAGTTGGCTTTAACGAAATATATATAACTTAAAGCTTTTTAAGAACTTTTTAGAGTTTTTTGATCTCTTTAGATTTTTATGAGCTCTTTAGATATTTTAGGGCTTTTTAGAGTTTTCGTTTTTTTTTTAGAATTTTCAAGGCTTTTTAAGAGAACATTCGAAGTTGATCTTCACTATTATAGGGATTTTTATTATCATTCTTTAACAAATCTCCTAGCTTATAGATCCCAGTGCACTAGAGTATAATTAACTTTAAGCTTTTCGGAGTCTTCCTGAGCTTTTTAGAGTTTCTCATAGCTCTTTCAGGGCTCTTTAGTGATTTTAGGGTTTCTAGGAAACATTCAAAGATAATCTTCATCATTGTAGAGAATTTTAGTATCATTCTTTACAAAGAATTAAGTTACTTTCAGTTGGCTTTATCGAATCCCCTGGCTAGTAGATACTAGTGCTACGAAATATAATTAACTTAAAGCTTTTTCAGATCTCTTTAGATTTTTCGGAGCTCTTTAGATGTTTTAGGCTTTTTAGAGTTTTCAGTTTTTTTAGAGTTTTCAAGGCTTTTTAGAGATCATTCGAAGTTGATCTTCACTATTATAGGGATTTGTTATTATCATTCTTTAACAAATCTCCTAGCTTATAGATCCAAGTGCACTAGAGTATAATTAAATTTAAGCTTTTTGGAGTCTTCCTGGGCCTTTTAGAGTTTGTCATAGCTCTTTCAAGGCTCCTTAGTGATATTAGGGTATTTAGGAAAAATTCAAACATAATCTTTAACAAATCTCCTAGCTTATAGATCCAAGTGCACTAGAGTATAATTAAATTTAAGCTTTTTGGAGTCTTCCTGAGCCTTTTAGAGTTTGTCATAGCTCTTTCAAGGCTCCTTAGTAATATTAGGGTATTTAGGAAAAATTCAAACATAATCTTCATTATTGTAGGAAATTTTGTTAGTATCATTCTTTATTAAGAATTAAGTTACTTTCAGTTGGCATTAACGAATCCTCATGCTAATAGATACTAGCGCTACAAAATATAATTAACTTATAGCTTTTTCAGAGCTTTTTAGAGTTTTTCAGAGCTCTTTATATTTTTCGGAGCTCTTTAGATATTTTAGGGCTTTTTAGAGTTTTCAGGGTTTTTAGAGAACATTCAAAGTTGATCTTCACTATTGTAGAGATTTGTTATTATCATTATTTAACGAATCTCCTAGCTTGTAGATCCAAATGCCATGGAGTATAATTAAATTTACGATTTTCAAAGCTTTTTGGAGTCTTCCTGAGCTTTTTAGAGTTTCCCTGAGCTCTTTCAGGCTCTTTGGTGTTTTCAGGGCTTTTAGGAAACATTCAAAGATAATCTTCATTATTGTAGGAAATTTTGTTAGTATCATTCTTTATAAAGAATTAACTTACTTTCAGTTGGCTTTAACGGATCCCCTATCCTGTAGATACTAGTGCTACGAAATATAATTAAATTAAAACTTTTTCAGAGCTTTTTAGAGTTTATCAGAGCTCTTTAAATTTTTCAGAGCTCTTTGGATATTTTATGGCTTTTTAGAGTTTCAGGGTTTTTTTTAGAATTTTCAAGGCTTTTTAGAGAACATTCAAAGTTGATCTTCACTATTGTAGGGATTTGTTATTATCAATCTTTAAAGAATCTCCTATCTTGTAGATCCCAGTGCTATGGAGTATAATTAAATTTTAGCTTTTCAAAGCTTTTTTGAGTCTTCCTGAGCTTTTTAGAGTTTCCTAGAGCTCTTTCAGGGCTCTTTAGTGTTTTTAGGGTTTCTAGGAAATATTTAAAGATAATCTTCATAATTGTAGGGAATTTTAGTATCATTCTTTATAAAGAATTAAGTTACTTTCAGTTGGCTTTAACGAAATATATATAACTTAAAGCTTTTTAAGAACTTTTTAGAGTTTTTTGATCTCTTTAGATTTTTATGAGCTCTTTAGATATTTTAGGGCTTTTTAGAGTTTTCTTTTTTTTTTTTAGAATTTTCAAGGCTTTTTAAGAGAACATTCGAAGTTGATCTTCACTATTATAGGGATTTTTATTATCATTCTATAACAAATCTCCTAGCTTATAGATCCCAGTGCACTAGAGTATAATTAAATTTAAGCTTTTCGGAGTCTTCCTGAGCTTTTTAGAGTTTCTCATAGCTCTTTTAGGGCTCTTTAGTGATTTTAGGGTTTCTAGGAAACATTCAAAGATAATCTTCATCATTGTAGAGAATTTTAGTATCATTCTTTACAAAGAATTAAGTTACTTTCAGTTGGCTTTATCGAATCCCCTGGCTAGTAGATACTAGTGCTACGAAATATAATTAACTTAAAGCTTTTTCAGATCTCTTTAGATTTTTCGGAGCTCTTTAGATGTTTTAGGCTTTTTAGAGTTTTCAGTTTTTTTAGAGTTTTCAAGGCTTTTTAGAGATCATTCGAAGTTGATCTTCACTATTATAGGGATTTGTTATTATCATTCTTTAACAAATCTCCTAGCTTATAGATCCAAGTGCACTAGAGTATAATTAAATTTAAGCTTTTTGGAGTCTTCCTGGGCCTTTTAGAGTTTGTCATAGCTTTTTCAAGGCTCCTTAGTGATATTAGGGTATTTAGGAAAAATTCAAACATAATCTTCATTATTGTAGGAAATTTTGTTAGTATCATTCTTTATTAAGAATTAAGTTACTTTCAGTTGGCATTAACGAATCCTCATGCTAATAGATACTAGCGCTACAAAATATAATTAACTTAAAGCTTTTTCAGAGCTTTTTAGAGTTTTTCAGAGCTCTTTAGATTTTTCGGAGCTCTTTAGATATTTTAGGGCTTTTTAGAGTTTTCAGGGTTTTTAGAGAACATTCAAAGTTGATCTTCACTATTGTAGAGATTTGTTATTATCATTCTTTAACGAATCTCCTAGCTTGTAGATCCCAATGCCATGGAGTATAATTAAATTTACGATTTTCAAAGCTTTTTGGAGTCTTCCTGAGCTTTTTAGAGTTTCCCAGAGCTCTTTCAGGCTCTTTGGTGTTTTAAGGGCTTTTAGGAAACATTCAAAGATAATCTTCATTATTGTAGGGAATTTTGTTAGTATCATTCTTTATAAAGAATTAACTTACTTTCAGTTGGCTTTAACGGATCCCCTGGCCTGTAGATACTAGTGCTACGAAATATAATTAAATTAAAACTTTTTCAGAGCTTTTTAGAGTTTATCCGAGCTCTTTAAATTTTTCAGAGCTCTTTGGATATTTTATAGCTTTTTAGAGTTTCAGGGTTTTTTTAGAATTTTCAAGGCTTTTTAGAGAACATTCAAAGTTGATCTTCACTATTGTAGGGATTTTTTATTATCAATCTTTAACGAATCTCCTATCTTGTAGATCCCAGTGCTACGGAGTATAATTAAATTTAAGATTTTCAAAGCTTTTTTGAGTCTTCCTGAGCTTTTTAGAGTTTCCTAGAGCTCTTTTAGGGCTCTTTAGTCTTTTTAGGGTTTCTAGGAAATATTCAAAGACAATCTTCATCATTGTAGGGAATTTTAGTATCATTCTTTATAAAGAATTAAGTTACTTTCAGTTGGCTTTAACGAATCCCCTGGCTAGTAGATACTAGTGCTACGAAATATAATTAACTTAAAGCTTTTTCAGAGCTCTTTTAGATTTTTCAGAGCTCTTTAGATGTTTTAGGGCTTTTTAGAGTTTTCCGTTTTTTTTAGAGTTTTCAAGGCTTTTTAGAAAACATTCGAAGTTGATCTTCACTATTGTAGAGATTTGTTATTATCATTCTTTAACAAATCTCCTAGCTTATAGATCCTAGTGCACTAGAGTATAATTAAATTTAAGCTTTTTGGAGTCTTCCTGAGCCTTTTAGAGTTTCTCATAGCTCTTTCAAGGCTCTGTAGTGATATTAGGGTTTTTAGGAAAAATTCAAACATAATCTTCATTATTGTAGGAAATTTTGTTAGTATCATTCTTTATAAATAATTAAGTTACTTTCATTTGGCTTTAACGAATCCTCTGGCTAATAGATACTAGCTTTTTTTTTGGTAAGTCCAAAATTGTATTAATGAATATCAAAAATTTACAAGAAGTTTACAAGAAAAGAGGTATAGAAACCCCAAAAACTCGCAAAATTATTGGTTCTATAATATGGAACATTTGGATATTCTAAAGAACTAACAAAATAAGGTCTCTCATCATAGTTCATCCCTTCACCATTACCAAGTAAACATCCTCTTTTTGCCATAGAGTCTGCTGCAAAATTTGCTTCACGGTATGTGTGCATGAATCTAATAGAGTCATAAGTCTCCTGAATACTTCTCCAACGCTGTTTTGCAATCCATGGAATATTATTATGAGAGAAAGCCATAATAGCTCCAATTGAATCTGAGCGCACCAACACCTTTCTAATCTCCCACTTTTGGGCCCATTCCAAACCCACAATCACACCATATAACTCAGCCAAGAAATTATTTGTGCAACCTAGACCAATGCTCATAGCACCAATGAAGTTGCTGTCATGATCTCGGGCTACAACTCCAGCCCCAGCAATCCCCGGATTCCCTTTCGCAGCACCATCACAACACAAAAGAAGTTCATCTCTATTTGGAGGGTACCAAAAACACTCAATAGGTTGAATATTCTTCACTTTCCTATGCTTAACACGGAAGTAGTTCAGAATTTCCAAGTCTTCAGCAGTGTTATTATACATAAAACTCTTCAAACGCATAGAGTATTCATGAATCTGATGAAAGACTCTTTGCTTGAAAAAATGAATGCTTATGCTTTTGTTTTCAAAATACTCCAGATTTCTAGCATGCCACAGATTATCTCGAACAACTAGGATTGATAACATCCAAAGATCTTTGATAATTCTACTTCTTCCTTTTGAAACTTTGTAAGCATCAACGATATTAAAATGAGGTTGAAGAGAGAAAATACTTGCAATCCACTGCCAAACTTGTGTTGCATAAGAACAAGACCACAAAATATGATATAAGGATTCTTCTTCACATTTACACAAGTAACATCTATTGGCCAATTCCACTTTAAACCTACTTCTGATCTTGTCAGAAGTTGCGCAAGCTTCTCGGCAGAGCTTCCAGTTTTGTGCAGCAAGTTTAGGATGATTAGACTTCCTCCAAAGCAAGCCAAACTCTTCCAAAACTGCATACTTCTTCCTAATAAGCTCCTTGGCTGATTTAATCGTGAAAACCCCATGTAAATCATGCATCCATACCCTGCAGTCAGCTCCTCCACGTAAAACTGGCAGATTAGAGGCTTCAACACAAGCACTCATCAACACCTGACCGTGAACTCCATGAAGATGCAAAGCATTATCAATAAGAATATCACTCACCTTGGTAGAAAAATCCAGTTCATAGTTTCCTAATATATCAGCAATGCTTTTAGTACCATACCAAACATAATTAACTTAAAGCTTTTTCAGAGATTTTTAGAGTTTTTCAGAGCTCTTCAGATTTTTCGGAGCTCTTTAGATATCTTAGGGCTTTTTAGAGTTTTCAGGGTTTTTAGAGAACATTCAAAGTTGATCTTCACTATTGTAGAGATTTGTTATTATCATTCTTTAACGAATCTCCTAGCTTGTAGATCCCAATGCTATGGAGTATAATTAAATTTAAGATTTTCAAAGCTTTCTCTTTGGTGTTTTAAGGGTTTCTGGGAAACATTCAAAGATAATCTTCATTATTGTAGGGAATTTTGTTAGTATCATTCTTTATAAAGAATTAAGTTACTTTCAGTTGGCTTTAAGAAATCCTCTTTCTAGTATATACTAGCACTACGAAATATAATTAACTTAAAGCTTTTCAGAGCTTTTTAGAGTTTTTCAGAGCTCTTTAGATTTTTCTGGGCTCTTTAAATATTTTAGGGCTTTTTAGAGTTTTCAAGGTTTTTTTAGAGTTTTCAAGGCATTTTAGAGAACATTCAAAGTTGATCTTCACCATTGTAGGGAATTGTTATTATCATTGTTTTACGAATCTCCTAGCTTATAGATCCCAGTGCTACGGAGTATAATTAAATTGAATATTTTCAAAGCTTTTTAGCGTCATCCTGAGCTTTTTAGAGTTTCCCAAAGCTCTTTCATGGCTCTTTAGTGTTTTTAGGGTTTCTAGGAAACTTTCAAAGATAATCTTCATTATTGTAAGGAATTTCGTTAGTATCATTCTTTATAAAGAATTAAGTTACTTTCAGTTGGCTTTAACGAATCCCCTGGCTAGTAGATACTAGTGCTACGAAATATAATTAACTTAAAGCTTTTTCAGAGTTTTTCAGAGTTCTTTAGATTTTTATGAGCTCTTTAGATATTTTAGGGATTTTTTGAGTTTTCAGGGTTTTTTTTAGAGTTTTCAAGGCTTTTTAGAGAATATTCGAAGTTGATCTTCACTATTGTAAGGATTTGTTATTATCATTCTTTAATAAATCTCCTAGGTTATAGATCCCCGTGCTATAGAGTATACTTACATTTAAGGTTTTTCGTGTCTTCTTGAGCTTTTTAGAGTTTTTCATAGCTCTTTCAGGGCTCTTTAGTGATTTTAGGGTTTGTAGGAAAAATTCAAAGATAATCTTCATCATTATAGGGAATTTTGTTAGTATCATTCTTTATAAAGAATTAAGTTACTTTCAGTTGGCTTTAACGAATCCCCTGGCTAGTAGATACTAGTGCTACAAAATGTAATTAATTTAAAGCTTTTCAGAGATCTTTAGAGTTTTTCAGTGCTCTTTAGATTTTTATGAGATCTTTAGATATTTTAGGAATTTTAAGAGTTTTCAGGGTTTTTTTAGAGTTTTCAAGGCTTTTTAGAGAACATTCAAAGTTGATCTTCACTATCTTAGGGATTTGTTATTATCATTCTTTAACGAATCTCCTAGCTTGTAGATCCCAGTGCTACGGAGTATAATTAATTTGAAGCTTTTCAAAGTTTTTTGGAGTCTTCCTAGCTTTTTAGAGTTTCTCAGAGCTCTTTCAGGGATCTTTAGGGTTTTTAGGGTTTGTGGGAAAAATTCAAAGATAATCTTCATCATTATAGGGAATTTTGTTAGTAACATTCTTTATAAAGAATTAAGTTACTTTCAGTTGGCTTTAACGAATCCCCTGGCTAGTAGATACTAGTGCTACAAAATGTAATTAATTTAAAGCTTTTTCAGAGCTTTTTAGAGTTTTTCAGTGCACTTTAGATTTTTATGAGCTCTTTAGATATTTTAGGTATTTTTAGAGTTTTCAGGTTTTTTTTTAGAGTTTTCAAAGCTTTTTAGAGAACATTCAAAGTTGATCTTCACTATCTTAGGGATTTGTTATTATCATTCTTTAACGAATCTGCTAGCTTGTAGATCCCAGTGCTACGGGGTATAATTAATTTGAAGCTTTTCAAAGTTTTTGGAGTCTTCCTAGCTTTTTCGAGTTTCTCAGAGCTCTTTCAGGGATCTTTAGGGTTTTTAGGGTTTTTAGAAAACATTCAAAGATAATCTTCATTATTGTAGGGAATTTTGTTAGTATCATTCTTTATAAAGAATTAAGTTACTTTCAGTTGGCTTTAACGGATCCCCTGGCTAGAAGATACTAGTGCTACGAAATATAATTAACTTAAAGCTTTTTAAGAGCTTTTTAGAGTTTTTCAGAGCTCTTTAGATTTTTATGAGCTCTTTAGATATTTTAGTGCTTTTTTACAGTTTTCAGTTTTTTTTTTAGAATTTTCAAGGCTTTTTAGAGAACATTCGAAGTTGATCTTCACTATTATAGGGATTTGTTATTATCATTCTTTGACAAATCTCCTAACTTATACATCCCAGTGCACTAGAGTATAACTAAATTTAAGCTTTTTGGAGTCTTCCTGAGCTTTTAGAGTTTCTCATAGCTCTTTCAGGGCTCTTTAGTGATTTTAGGGTTTCTAGGAAACATTCAAAGATAATCTTCATCATTGTAGGTAATTTTAGTATCATTCTTTACAAAGAATTAAGTTACTTTCAGTTGGCTTTATCGAATCCCCTGGCTAATAGATACTAGTGCTACGAAATATAATTAACTTAAAGCTTTTTCAGAGCTCTTTAGATTTTTCGGAGCTCTTTAGATGTTTTAGGGATTTTTAGCGTTTTCAGTTTTTTTTTTTAGAGTTTTCAAGGCTTTTTAGAGAACATTCGAAGTTGATCTCCACTATTGTAGGGATTTGTTATTATCATTCTTTAACAAATCTCCTAGCTTATAGATCCTAGTGCGCTAGAGTATAATTAAATTTAAGCTTTTTGGAGTCTTCCTGAGCCTTTTAGAGTTTCTCATAGCTCTTTCAAGGCTCTTTAGTGATATTAGGGTTTTTAGGAAAAATTCAAATACAATCTTCATTATTGTAGGAAATTTTGTTAGTATCATTCTTTATAAAGAAATAAGTTACTTTCAGTTGGCTTTAACGAATCCTCTGGCTAATAGATACTAGCGCTACGGAATATAATTAACTTAAAGCTTTTTCAGAGCTTTTTAGAGTTTTTCAAAGCTCTTTAGATTTTTCGGAGCTCTTTAGATGTTTTAGGGCTTTTTATAGTTTTCAGGGTTTTTAGAGAACATTCAAAGTTGATCATCACTATTGTAGAGATTTGTTATTATCATTCTTTAACGAATCTCCTAGCTTGTAGATCCCAATGCTATGGAGTATAATTAAATTTAGAATTTTCAAAGCTTTTTGGAGTCTTCTTGAGCTTTTTAGAGTTTCCCAGAGCTCTTTCAGGCTCTTTGGTGTTTTAAGGGTTTCTAGGAAACATTCAAAGATAATCTTCATTATTGTAGGGAATTTTGTTAGTATCATTCTTTATAAAGAATTAAGTTACTTTCAGTTGGCTTTAACGAATCCTCTGGCTAGTAGATACTAGCACTACGAAATATAATTAACTTAAAGCTTTTCAGAGCTTTTTAGAGTTTTTCAGAGCTCTTTAGATTTTTCGGAGCTCTTTAGATATTTTAGGGCTTTTTAGAGTTTTCAAGGTTTTTTTAGAGTTTTCAAGGCTTTTTAGAGAACATTGAAAGTTGATCTTCACTATTGTAGGGAATTGTTATTATCATTCTTTAACGAATCTCCTAGCTTATAGATCCCAGTGCTACGGAGTATAATTAAATTGAAGATTTTCAAAGCTTTTTGGCGTCTTCCTGAGATTTTTAGAGTTTCTCAGAGCTCTTTCAGGGATCTTTAGGGTTTTTAGGGTTTTTAGGAAACATTCAAAGATAATCTTCATTATTGTAGGGAATTTTGTTAGTATCATTCTTTATAAAGAATTAAGTTACTTTCAGTTGGCTTTAACGAATCCCCTGGCGAGTAGATACTAGTGCTACGAAATATAATTAACTTAAAGCTTTTTCAGTGTTTTTCTGAGTTCTTTAGATTTTTATGAGCTCTTTAGATATTTTAGGGATTTTTTGAGTTTTCAGGGTTTTTTTAGTGTTTTCAAGGCTTTTTAGAGAATATTCGAAGTTGATCTTCATTATTGTAGGGATATGTTATTATCATTCTTTAACAAATCTCCTAGATTATAGATCCCCGTGCTATAGAGTATAATTACATTAAAGGTTTTTCGAGTCTTCCTGAGCTTTTTAGAGTTTCTCATAGCTCTTTCAGGGCTCTTTAGTGATTTTAGGGTTTGTAGGAAAAATTCAAAGATAATCTTCATCATTATAGGGAATTTTGTTAGTATCATTCTTTATAAAGAATTAAGTTACTTTCAGTTGGCTTTAACGAATCCCCTGGCTAGTAGATACTAGTGCTACAAAATGTAATTAATTTAAAGCTTTTTCAGAGCTTTTTAGAGTTTTTTAGTGCTCTTTAGATTTTTATGAGCTCTTTAGATATTTTAGGGATATTTAGAGTTTTCAGGGTTCTTTTAGAGTTTTCAAGGCTTTTTAGAGAACATTCAAAGTTGATCTTCACTATTATAGGGATTTGTTATTATCATTCTTTAACGAATCTCCTAGCTTGTAGATCACAGTGCTACGGAGTATAATTAATTTGAAGCTTTTCAAAGTTTTTTGGAGTCTTCCTAGCTTTTTAGAGTTTCTCAGAGCTCTTTCAAGGATCTTTAGGTTTTTTGCACCACACCAGCATTTAAAAGGAGTTGCGAATGAACTCCATGAATCTGCCAATCACCTTGCACAATAATATCACAAACACGAGCTGATCTGTCTAAATCCATGCGATTTAAAACACTAGCTAAGGTTGTATTTCCATACCATATATCAAAGAATAAAGAAGTATCCCTACCGTCACCAATAAAACACTTCGTGTTGTCCACCATCTCCTTATGAACCCAACGAAGACCAGGAAGAATAGAAGATTTCACCCCTGCCATCTTAGTACGACCATCCCTACAAGTGAATTTGGCTTCCAAAAACCTCGCCCACAATTTCGAGAAGATTTTAGGAAACATTCAAAGATAATCTTCATTATTGTAGGGAATTTTGTTAGTATCATTCTTTATAAAGAATTAAGTTACTTTCAGTTGGCTTTAACGGATCCCCTGGCCAGTAGATACTAGTGCTATGAAATATAATTAACTTAAAACTTTTTCAGAGCTTTTTAGAGTTTATCAGAGCTCTTTAGATTTTTCAGAGCTCTTTGGATATTTTATGGCTTTTTAGAGTTTCAGGGTTTTTTTAGAATTTTCAAGGCTTTTTAGAGAACATTCAAAGTTGATCTTCACTATTGTAGGGATTTGTTATTATCAATCTTTAACGAATCTCCTATCTTGTAGATCCCAGTGCTATGGAGTATAATTAAATTTAAGATTTTCAAAGCTTTTTGGAGTCTTCCTGAGCTTTTTAGAGTTTCCCAGAGCTCTTTCAGGGTCTTTGGTATTTTAAGGGTTTCGAAGAAACATTCAAAGATAATCTTCATTATTGTAGGGAATTTTGTTAGTATAATTCTTTATAAAGAATTAAGTTACTTATTGTTGGCTTTAACAAATCCGCTGGCTAGTAGATACTAGCACTACAAAATATAATTAACTTAAAGCTTTTCAGAGCTTTTTAGAGTTTTTCAGAGCTCTTTAGATATTTTAGGGCTTTTTAGAGTTTTCAAGGTTTTTTTAGAGTTTTCAAGCCTTTTTAGAGAACATTCAAAGTTGATCTTCACTATTGTAGGGAATTGTTATTATCATTCTTTAACGAATCTCCTAGCTTATAGATCCCAGTGCTACGAAGTATAATTAAATTGAAGATTTTCAAAGCTTTTTGGCGTCTTCCTGAGCTTTTTAGAGTTTCCCAAAGCTCTTTCATGGCTCTTTAGTGTTTTTAGGGTTTCTAGGAAACTTTCAAAGATAATCTTCATTATTGTAGGGAATTTCGTTAGTATCATTCTTTATAAAGAATTAAGTTACTTTCAGTTGGCTTTAACGAATCCCCTGGCTAGTAGATACTAGTGCTACGAAATATAATTAACTTAAAGCTTTTTCAGAGTTTTTCAGAGTTCTTTAGATTTTTATGAGCTCTTTAGATATTTTAGGTACTTTTTGAGTTTTCAGGGTTTTTTTAGAGTTTTCAAGGCTTTTTAGAGAATATTCGAAGTTGATCTTCACTATTTTAGGGATTTGTTATTATCATTCTTTAACAAATCTCCTAGCTTATAGATCCCCGTGCTATAGAGTATAATTACATTTAAGGTTTTTCGAGTCTTCCTGAGCTTTTTAGAGTTTCTCAGAGCTCTTTCAGGGATCTTTAGGGTTTTTAGGTTTTTTTTTTTTGCTAAGTCAAGAAAATATATTGATAAAAAAGATATTTACAAGATAGGTGATGGAGAAAAGGGATCAGAGAAACCCCTAAAAAACTCCTAAAACCTATTTAAAACGATAATAAATTACATTTGGAAACTCAATAGAACTTAAAAAAACTGGTCGACCTTCAAAGTGAAAACCAACCCCGTCCTCTAGTAAAAAACCACGCTTTGCCATTGCATCAGCTGCAAAATTTGCCTCTCTAAAAGAATGTTCAAAACGAATTGAACCATATAAACCTTTAACTTCCATCCATCTTTGCCTAGAAAACCAAGGAACGTTATCTTCTTCCAAAGCTTTCAACACACTTGTAGAATCTGATCTAATAACAATGCAAGCATATCCCCACTGAACTGCCCACTCTATACCCACAATAATACCATACAATTCAGCCAAATAATTAGAAGTAACTCCCAAACCAATACACATTGCACCTACCATTTCACAATGTGCATTCCTTGCAACAACACCAGCTCCCGCCACCCCAGGATTACCTCTTGAGGCGCCATCCGTGCACAAAAGCAATTCATTATCATTAGGTGGAAACCAAAAACACTCCTTGGGATCAGTAAACTTCACCTTTCTATGCCGAACCCTAAAAAACTCCAGAATTCTCAAGTCATCCATAGAATTATGCATATAACTCTTCATACGAACTGAATAATCTTGCATCAAACTAAAAACACGTTTTTGAAATAAAGACCAACAAGGGTTCTTCTTTTCATACACTTTTTTGTTCCTAGTGAACCATAATTCTGAACGCACAACCAAATTCACTACCAACCACAAATCCTTAACAATACCACTATGGTTTTTTGCCTTTTGGTAAGAAGTAATGATATCATAATAAGGTTTAATTTTGAAAATACCTTCAATCCACTCCCAAGCTTGACGTGCAAAATTACAGCTCCAAAGAATATGTTGGAGAGACTCCTCCTCAATCTGACACACACTACATTTAGATGCAAGTTGAATTTTAAATCTGCTACGTACCTTATCAAGAGTAGCACACGCACCAAGAATAAACTTCTAGTTCTGAGCCGCCAATGAAGGATGCACCACCCTCTTCCATAACAACCCCGCCTCCTTCAAAATAGGATATTTCTTCCTAATCAATTCCCTAGCTGACTTGACAGAAAATTTACCTTGTAAATCAGGCATCCAAAAACGCCTATCCACTCCCATATGAATTTTTGGTAAATCCTGTTGCACCACACCAGCATTTAAAAGGAGTTGCGAATGAACTCCATGAATCTGCCAATCACCTTGCACAATAATATCACAAACACGAGCTGATCTGTCTAAATCCATGCGATTTAAAACACTAGCTAAGGTTGTATTTCCATACCATATATCAAAGAATAAAGAAGTATCCCTACCGTCACCAATAAAACACTTCGTGTTGTCCACCATCTCCTTATGAACCCAACGAAGACCAGGAAGAATAGAAGATTTCACCCCTGCCATCTTAATACGACCATCCCTACAAGTGAATTTGGCTTCCAAAAACCTCGCCCACAATTTCGAGAAGATTTTAGGAAACATTCAAAGATAATCTTCATTATTGTAGGGAATTTTGTTAGTATCATTCTTTATAAAGAATTAAGTTACTTTCAGTTGGCTTTAACGGATCCCCTGGCCAGTAGATACTAGTGCTATGAAATATAATTAACTTAAAACTTTTTCAGAGCTTTTTAGAGTTTATCAGAGCTCTTTAGATTTTTCAGAGCTCTTTGGATATTTTATGGCTTTTTAGAGTTTCAGGGTTTTTTTAGAATTTTCAAGGCTTTTTAGAGAACATTCAAAGTTGATCTTCACTATTGTAGGGATTTGTTATTATCAATTTTTAACGAATCTCCTATCTTGTAGATCCCAGTGCTATGGAGTATAATTAAATTTAAGCTTTTCAAAGCTTTTTTGAGTCTTCCTGAGCTTTTTAGAGTTTCCTAGAGCTCTTTCAGGGCTCTTTAGTGTTTTTAGGGTTTCTAGGAAATATTCAAAGATAATCTTCATCATTGTAGGGAATTTTAGTATCATTCTTTATAAAGAATTAAGGTACTTTCAGTTGGCTTTAACAAATCCCCTGGCTAGTAGATACTAGTGCTACGAAATATAATTAACTTAAAGCTTTTTAAGAGCTTTTTAGAGTTTTTCAGAGCTCTTTAGATTTTTATGAGCTCTTTAGATATTTTAGGGCTTTTTAGAGTTTTCAGTTTTTTTTTTAGAATTTTCAAGGCTTTTTAGAGAACATTCGAAGTTGATCTTCACTATTATAGGGATTTGTTATTATCATTCTTTAACAAATCTCCTAGCTTATAGATCCCAGTGCAATAGAGTATAATTAAATTTAAGCTTTTTGGAGTCTTCCTGAGCTTTTTAGAGTTTCTCATAGCTCTTTCAGGGCTCTTTAGTGATTTTAGGGTTTCTAAGAAACATTCAAAGATAATCTTCATCATTGTAGGGAATTTTAGTATCATTCTTTACAAAGAATTAAGTTACTTTCAGTTGGCTTTATCGAATCCCCTGGCTAGTAGATACTAGTGCTACGAAATATAATTAACTTAAAGCTTTTTCAGAGCTCTTTAGATTTTTCGGAGCTCTTTAGATGTTTTAGGGCTTTTTAGAGTTTTCAGTTTTTTCTTAGAGTTTTCAAGGCTTTTTAGAGAACATTCGAAGTTGATCTTCACTATTGTAGGGATTTGTTATTATCATTCTTTAACAAATCTCCTAGCTTATAGATCCTAGTGCGCTAGAGTATAATTAAATTTAAGCTTTTTGGAGTCTTCCTGAGCCTTTTAGAGTTTCTCATAGCTCTTTCAGGGCTCTTTAGTGATATTAGGGTTTTTAGGAAAAATTCAAATATAATCTTCATTATTGTAGGAAATTTTGTTAGTATCATTCTTTATAAAGAAATAAGTTACTTTCAGTTGGTTTAACGAATCCTCTGGCTAATAGATACTAGCGCTACGGAATACAATTAACTTAAAGCTTTTTCAGAGCTTTTTAGAGTTTTTCAAAGCTCTTTAGATTTTTCGGAGCTCTTTAGATGTTTTAGGGCTTTTTAGAGTTTTCAGGGTTTTTAGAGAACATTCAAAGTTGATCATCACTATTGTAGAGATTTGTTATTATCATTCTTTAACGAATCTCATATCTTGTAGATCCCAATGCTATGGAGTATAATTAAATTTAAGATTTTCAAAGCTTTTTGGAGTCTTCCTGAGCTTTTTAGAGTTTCCCAGAGCTCTTTCAGGATCTTTGGTGTTTTAAGGGTTTCTAGGAAACATTCAAAGATAATCTTCATTATTGTAGGGAATTTTGTTAGTATCATTCTTTTTAAAGAATTAAGTTACTTTCAGATGGCTTTAACGAATCCCCTGGCTAGTAGATACTAGCACTACGAAATATAATTAACTTAAAGCTTTTCAAAGTTTTTCAGAGCTCTTTAGATTTTTCGGAGCTCTTTAGATATTTTAGGGCTTTTTAGAGTTTCAAGGTTTTTTTAGAGTTTTCAAGGCTTTTTAGAAAACATTCAAAGTTGATCTTCACTATTGTAGGGAATTGTTATTATCATTCTTTTACGAATCTCCTAGCTTATAGATCCCAGTGCTACGAAGTATAATTAAATTGCAGATTTTCAAAGCTTTTTGGCGTCTTCCTGAGCTTTTTAGAGTTTCCCAAAGCTCTTTCATGGCTCTTTAGTGTTTTTAGGGTTTCTAGGAAACTTTAAAAGATAATCTTCATTATTGTAGGGAATTTCGTTAGTATCATTCTTTATAAAGAATTAAGTTACTTTCAGTTGGTTTTAACGAATCCCCTGGCTAGTAGATACTAGTGCTACGAAATATAATTAACTTAAAGCTTTTTTCAGAGTTTTTCAGAGTTCTTTAGATTTTTATGAGCTCTTTAGATATTTTAGGTATTTTTTGAGTTTTCAGGGTTTTTTTAGAGTATTCAAGGCTTTTTAGAGAATATTCGAAGTTGATCTTCACTATTGTAGGGATTTGTTATTATCATTCTGTAACAAATATCCTAGCTTATAGATCCCCGTGCTATAGAGTATAATTACATTTAAGGTTTTTCGAGTCTTCCTGAGCTTTTTAGAGTTTCTCAGAGCTCTTTCAGGGATCTTTAGGGTTTTTAGGGTTTTTAGGAAACATTCAAAGATAATCTTCATTATTGTAGGGAATTTTGTTAGTATCATTCTTTATAAATAATTAACTTACTTTCATTTGGCTTTAACGGATCCCCTGGCCTGTAGATACTAGTGCTACGAAATATAATTAACTTAAAGCTTTTTAAGAGCTTTTTAGAGTTTTTCAGAGCTCTTTAGATTTTTATGAGCTCTGTAGATATTTTAGGGCTTTTTAGAGTTTTTCGGTTTTTTTTTTAAATTTTCAAGGCCTTTTAGAGAACATTCGAAGTTGATCTTCACTATTATAGGGATTTGTTATTATCATTCTTTAACAAATCTCCTAGCTTATAGATCCCGGTGCACTAGAGTATAGTTAAATTTAAGCTTTTTGGAGTCTTCCTGAGCTTTTTAGAGTTTCTCATAGCTTTTTCAGGGCTCTTTAGTGATTTTAGGGTTTCTAGGAAACATTCAAAGATAATCTTCATCATTGTAGGGAATTTTAGTATCATTCTTTATAAAGAATTAAGTTACTTTCAGTTGGCTTTAACGAATCCCCTGGCAAGTAGATACTAGTGCTACGAAATATAATTAACTTAAAGCTTTTTAAGAGCTTTTTAGAGTTTTTCAGAGCTCTTTAGATATTTTCGGAGCTCTTTAGATGTTTTAGGGCTTTTAAGAGTTTTCAGTTTTTTCTTAGAGTTTTCAAGGCTTTTTAGAGAACATTCGAAGTTGATCTTCACTATTGTAGGGATTTGTTATTATCATTCTTTAACAAATCTCCTAGCTTATAGATCCTAGTGCGCTAGAGTATAATTAAATTTAAGCTTTTTGGAGTCTTCCTGAGCCTTTTAGAGTTTCTCATAGCTCTTTCAGGGCTCTTTAGTGATATTAGGGTTTTTAGGAAAAATTCAAATATAATCTTCATTATTGTAGGATTTTGTTAGTATCATTCTTTATAAAGAAGTAAGTTACTTTCAGTTGGTTTAACGAATCCTCTGGCTAATAGATACTAGCGCTACGGAATACAATTAACTTAAAGCTTTTTCAGAGCTTTTTAGAGTTTTTCAAAGCTCTTTAGATTTTTCGGAGCTCTTTAGATGTTTTAGGGCTTTTTAGAGTTTTCAGGGTTTTTAGAGAACATTCAAAGTTGATCATCACTATTGTAGAGATTTGTTATTATCATTCTTTAACGAATCTCCTAGCTTGTAGATCCCAATGCTATGGAGTATAATTAAATTTAAGATTTTCAAAGATTTTTGGAGTCTTCCTGAGCTTTTTAGAGTTTCCCAGAGCTCTTTCAGGCTCTTTGGTGTTTTAAGGGTTTCTAGGAAACATTCAAAGATAATCTTCATTATTGTAGGGAATTTTGTTAGTATCATTCTTTATAAAGAATTAAGTTACTTTCAGTTGGCTTTAACGAATCCTCTGGCTAGTAGATACTAGCACTACGAAATATAATTAACTTAAAGCTTTTCAGAGCTTTTTAGAGTTTTTCAGAGCTTTTTAGATTTTTCGGAGCTCTTTAGATATTTTAGGGCTTTTTAGAGTTTTCAAGGTTTTTTTAGAGTTTTCAAGGCTTTTTAGAGAACATTCAAAGTTGATCTTCACTATTGTAGGGAATTGTTATTATCATTCTTTAACGAATCTCCTAGCTTATAGATCCCAGTGCTACGAAGTATAAATAAATTGCAGATTTTCAAAGCTTTTTGGCGTCTTCCTGAGCTTTTTAGAGTTTCCCAAAGCTCTTTCATGGCTCTTTAGTGTTTTTAGGGTTTCTAGGAAACTTTCAAAGATAATCTTCGTTATTATAGGGAATTTCGTTAGTATCATTCTTTATAAAGAATTAAGTTACTTTCAGTTGGCTTTAACGAATCCCCTGGCTAGTAGATACTAGTGCTACGAAATATAATTAACTTAAAGCTTTTTCAGAGTTTTTCAGAGTTCTTTAGATTTTTATGAGCTCTTTAGATATTTTAGGTATTTTTAGAGTTTCAGGGTTTTTTTAGAATTTTCAAGGCTTTTTAGAGAACATTCAAAGTTGATCTTTACTATTGTAAGGATTCGTTATCATCAATCTTTAACGAATCTCCTATCTTGTAGATCCCAGTGCTGTGGAGTATAATTAAATTTAAGCTTTTCAAAGCTTTTTTGAGTCTTCCTGAGCTTTTTAGAGTTTCCTAGAGCTCTTTCAGGGCTCTTTAGTGTTTTTAGGGTTTCTAGGAAATATTCAAAGATAATCTTCATCATTGTAGGGAATTTTAGTATCATTCTTTATAAAGAATTAAGGTACTTTCAGTTGGCTTTAACAAATCCCCTGGCTAGTAGATACTAGTGCTAAGAAATATAATTAACTTAAAGCTGTTTAAGAGCTTTTTAGAGTTTTTCAGAGCTCTTTAGATTTTTATGAGCTCTTTAGATATTTTAGGGATTTTTAGAGTTTTCAGTTTTTTTTTTTAAATTTTCAAGGCTTTTTAGAGAACATTCGAAGTTGATCTTCACTATTATAGGGATTTGTTATTATCATCTTTAACAAATCTCCTAGCTTATAGATCCCGGTGCTAGAGTATAGTTAAATTTAAGCTTTTTGGAGTCTTCCTGAGCTTTTTAGAGTTTCTCAAGCTTTTTCAGGGCTCTTTAGTGATTTAGGGTTTCTAGGAAACATTCAAAGATAATCTTCATCATTGTAGGGAATTTTAGTATCATTCTTTATAAAGAATTAAGTTACTTTCAGTTGGCTTTAACGAATCCCTGGCAAGTAGATACTAGTGCACGAATATAATTAACTTAAAGCTTTTTAAGAGCTTTTTAGAGTTTTTCAGAGCTCTTTAGATTTTCGGAGCTCTTTAGATTTTAGGGCTTTTAAGAGTTTTCAGTTTTTTCTTAGAGTTTTCAAGGCTTTTTAGAACATTCGAGTTGATCTTCACTATTGTAGGGATTTGTTATTATCATTCTTTAAAATCTCCTAGCTTATAGATCCTAGTGCGCTAGAGTATAATTAAATTTAAGCTTTTTGGAGTCTTCCTGAGCCTTTTAGAGTTTCTCATAGCTCTTTCAGGGCTCTTTAGTGATATTAGGGTTTTTAGGAAAAATTCAAAGATAATCTTCATATTGTAGGATTTTGTTAGTATCATTCTTTATAAAGAATAAGTTACTTTCAGTTGGTTTAACGAATCCTGGCTATAGATACTAGCTACGATATACAATTAACTTAAAGTTTTTCAGAGCTTTTAGAGTTTTTCAAAGCTCTTAGATTTTCGGAGCTCTTTAGAGTTTTAGGGCTTTTTTTAGAGTTTTCAGGGTTTTAGAGAACATTCAAAGTTGATCATCACTATGTAAGATTTGTTATTATCATTCTTTAACGAATCTCCTAGCTGTAGATCCCAATGCTATGGAGTATTAATTAAGATTTTCAAAGATTTTTGGAGTCTTCCTGAGTTTTTAGAGTTTCCCAGAGCTCTTTCAGGCTTTGGTGTTTTAAGGGTTTCTAGGAAACATTCAAGATAATCTTCATTATTGTAGGGAATTTTGTTAGTATCATTCTTTATAAAGAATTAAGTTACTTTCAGTTGGCTTTAACGAATCCTCTGGCTAGTAGATACTAGCTACGAATATAATTAACTTAAAGCTTTTCAGAGCTTTTAGAGTTTTCAGAGTTTTTAGATTTTTCGGAGCTCTTTAGATATTTTAGGCTTTTTAGAGTTTTCAAGGTTTTTTTAGAGTTTTCAAGGCTTTTTAGAGAACATTCAAAGTTGATCTTCACTATTGTAGGAATTGTTATTATCATTCTTTAACGAATCTCCTCCAGCTATAGATCCCAGTGCTACGAAGTTAGAAATAAATTGCAGATTTTCAAAGCTTTTTGGCGTCTTCCTGAGCTTTTTAGAGTTTCCCAAGCTCTTTCATGGCTCTTCGTTTTTTAGGGTTTCTAGGAAACTTTCAAAGATAATCTTCGTTATTATAGGGAATTTCGTTAGTATCATTCTTTATAAAGAATTAAGTTACTTTCAGTTGGCTTTAACGAATCCCCTGGCTAGTAGATACTAGTGCTACGAAATATAATTAACTTAAAGCTTTTTCAGAGTTTTTCAGAGTTCTTTAGATTTTTATGAGCTCTTTAGATATTTTAGGTATTTTTAGAGTTTCAGGGTTTTTTTAGAATTTTCAAGGCTTTTTAGAGAACATTCAAAGTTGATCTTTACTATTGTAAGGATTCGTTATCATCAATCTTTAACGAATCTCCTATCTTGTAGATCCATGTGCTGTGGAGTATAATTAAATTTAAGCTTTTCAAGCTTTTTGAGTCTCCTGAGCTTTTTAGAGTTTCCTAGAGCTCTTTCAGGGCTTTAGTTTTTAGGGTTTCTAGGAAATATTCAAAGATAATCTTCATCATTGTAGGGAATTTTAGTATCATTCTTTATAAAGAATTAAGGTACTTTCAGTTGGCTTTAAAAATCCCCTGGCTAGTAGATACTAGTGCTGCTAAGAAATATAATTAACTTAAGCTGTTAAGAGCTTTTTAGAGTTTTCAGAGCTCTTTAGATTTTATGAGCTCTTTAGATATTTTAGGGATTTTTAGAGTTTTCAGTTTTTTTTTAAATTTTCAAGGCTTTTTAGAGAACATTCGAAGTTGATCTTCACTATTATAGGGATTTGTTATTATCATTCTTTAACAAATCTCTTAGCTATAGATCCCAGTGCAGTAGTAGAGTATAGTTAATTTAAGCTTTTTGGAGTCTTCCTAGTTTTAGAGTTTTCAGAGCTTTTTTCAGGGCTCTTAGTGATTTTAGGGTTTCTAGGAAACATTCAAAGATAATCTTCATCTTGTAGGGAATTTTAGATCATTCTTTATAAAGAATTAAGTTACTTTCAGTTGGCTTAACGAATCCCCTGGCAAGTAGATACTAGTGCTACAAAATATAATTAACTTAAAGCTTTTTAAGAGCTTTTTAGAGTTTTCAGAGCTCTTTAGATTTTTATGAGTTCTTTAGATATTTTGGGCTTTTTAGAGTTTTTCTTTTTTTTTTTAGAGTTTTCAAGCTTTTTAGAGAATATTCGAAGTTGATCTTCACTATTGTAGGGATTGTTATTATCATTCTTTAAGAATTTCCTAGCTTATAGACCCTAGTGCGCTAGAGTATAATTAAATTAAGCTTTTTGGAGTCTTCCTGAGCCTTTTTAGAGTTTCTCATATCTCTTTCAAGGCTCTTTAGTGATATTAGGGTTTTTAGGAAAAATTCAAACATAATCTCATTATTGTAGGGAAATTTTTAGTATCATTCTTTATAAAGAATTAAGTTACTTTCAGTTGGCTTTAACGAATCCCCTGCTAGTAGATACTAGTGCTACGAATATAATTAACTTAAAGCTTTTTAAGAGTTTTTTAGAGTTTTTCAGAGCTCTTTAGATTTTTATGAGCTCTTTAGATATTTTAGGGCTTTTTAGAGTTTTCAGTTTTTTTTTTAGAATTTTCAAGGCTTTTTGAGAACATTCGAAGTTGATCTTCACTATTATAGGGATTGTTATTATCATTCTTTAACAATCTCCTAGCTTATGATCCCAGGCAATAGAGTATAATTAAATTTAGCTTTTTGAGTCTTCCTGAGCTTTTTTTTAGAGTTTCTCATAGCTCTTTTAGGGCTCTTTAGTGATTTTAGGGTTCTAGGAAATTCAAAGATATCTTCATCTTGTAGGGAATTTAAGTATCATTCTTTACAAAGAATTAAGTTACTTTCAGTTGGCTTTATCGATCCCCTGGCTAGTAGATACTAGTGCTACGAAATATAATTAACTTAAAGCTTTTTCAGAGCTCTTTAGATTTTTCGGAGCTCTTTAGATGTTTTAGGGCTTTTTTAGAGTTTTTCGTTTTTTTTTTTAGAGTTTTCAAGGCTTTTTAGAGAACATTCTAAGTTGATCTTCACTATTGTAGGGATTTTTATTATCATTCTTTAACAAATCTCCTAGCTTAGATCCTAGTGCTAGAGTATAATTAAATTAAGCTTTTTGGAGTCTTCCTGAGCCTTTTAGGTTTTCATAGCTCTTTTCAAGGCTCTTTAGTGTATTTAGGGTTTTAGGAAAAATTCAAATATATCTTCATTATGTAGGAAATTTGTTGTTAGTATTATTCTTTATAAAGAAATAAGTTAACTTTCAGTTGGTTTACGAATCCCATGGCTAGTAGATACTAGTGCTACAAATGTAATTAATTTAAAGCTTTTTCGAGCTTTTAGAGTTTTTCACTGCTCTTTAGATTTTTTATGAGCTTTTTAGATTTTTAGGATTTTAGAGTTTTCAGGGTTCTTTTAGAGTTTTTAGGCTTTTTATAGAACATTCACAAGTTGATCTTCACTATTATAGGGATTTGTTATTATCATTCTTTACGATCTCCTAGCTTGTAGATCCCAGTGCTACGGAGTATAATAATTTGAAGCTTTTCAAAGTTTTTTGGAGTTCTTCCTAGATTTTTAGAGTTTCTCGAGCCTTTTCAGGGATCTTTAGGGTTTTTAGGAACATTCAAAGATAATCTTCATTATTGTAAGGAATTTTGTTAGTATCATTCTTTATAAAGATTAAGTTACTTTCAGTTGGCTTTAAACGGATTCCCTGGCCAGTAGATACTAGTGCTACGAAATATAATTAACTTAAAACTTTTTCAGCAGATCTTTAGAGTTTATCAGAGCTCTTTAGATTTTTCAGAGCTCTTTGGATATTTTATGGCTTTTTTAGAGTTTCAGGGTTTTTTTAGAATTTTCAAGGCTATTTAGAAACATCAAATTTGATCTTCACTACTGTAGGGATTTGTTATTATCAATCTTTAACGAATCTCCTATCTTGTAGATCCCAGTGCTATGTAGTAAACTAAATTTAAGCTTTTCAAAGCTTTTTTGAGTCTTCCTGAGCTTTTTTAGAGTTTCCTAGAGCTCTTTCAGGGCTCTTAGTGTTTTTAGGGTTTCTAGGAAATATTCAAAGATAATCTTCATTATTGTAGGGAATTTTGTTTAGTATCATTCTTTATAAAGAATTAAGTTACTTCAGTTGGCTTTAACGAATCCTCTGCTTGTAGATACTAGCATACGAATATAATTAACTTAAAGCTTTTCAGAGCTTTTTAGAGTTTTTTCAGAGCTCTTTAGATTTTTCGGAGCTCTTTAGATATTTAGGGCTTTTTAGAGTTTTTCATGGTTTTTTTAGAGTTTTCAAGGCTTTTTAGAGAACATCAAAGTTGATCTTCACTATTGTAGGGAATTGTTATTATCATTCTTTAACGAATCTCCTAGCTTATAGATCCCAGTGCTACGAAGTATAATTAAATTGCAGATTTTCAAAGCTTTTTGGCGTCTTCCTGAGCTTTTTAAGTTTCCCAGCTCTTTCAGGGTCTTTAGTGTTTTTAGGGTTTCTAGGAAACTTTCAAAGATAATCTTCATTATTGTAGGGAATTTCGTTACTATCATTCTTTATAAAGAATTAAGTTACTTTCAGTTGGCTTTAACGAATCCCCTGGCTATAGATACTAGTGCTACGAAATATAATTAACTTAAAGCTTTTTCAGAGTTTTTCAGAGTTCTTTAGATTTTTTCTGAGCTCTTTAGATATTTTAGTATTTTTGAGTTTCAGGGTTTTTTTAGAATTTTCAAGACTTTTTAGAGAACATTCAAGTTGATCTTCACTATTGTAAGGATTTGTTTATTATCAATCTTTAACGAAATCTCCTATCTTGTAATCCCAGTGCTGTGAGTATATTAATTTAAGCTTTTCAAAGCTTTTTGAGTCTTCTGAGCTTTTTTAGAGTTTCCTAGAGCTCTTCAGGGCTCTTTAGTGTTTTAGGGTTTCTAGCAATTTCAAAGATAATCTTCATCATTGTAGGGGAATTTTAGTATCATTCTTTAAAGAATTAAGGTACTTCAGTTGGCTTTAACAAATCCCCTGGCTAGTAGATACTTAGTGCTACGAAATAAATTAACTTAAAGCTTTTAAGAGCTTTTTAGAGTTTTTCAGAGCTCTTTAGATTTTTATGAGCTCTTTAGTTTTTAGGGATTTTTAGAGTTTTTCAGTTTTTTTTTTAAAATTTTCAAGGCTTTTTAGAGAACATTCGAAGTTGATCTTCACTATATAGGGATTTGTTATTATCATTCTTTAACAAATCTCTTATAGATCCCAGTGCACTAGAGTATAGTTAAATTTAAGCTTTTGGAGTCTTCCTGAGCTTTTTAGAGTTTCTCATAGCTTTTTCAGGCTCTTTAGTGATTTTAGGGTTTTCTAGGAAACATTCAAAGATAATCTTCATCATTGTAGGGAATTTTTAGTATCATTCTTTATACGATAAAAGGTAACTTTCAGTTGGCTTAACAATCCCCTGGCTAGTAGATACTAGTGCTACGAAATATAATTAACTTAAAGCTTACTAAGAGCTTTTTTAGAGTTTTTCAGAGCTCTTTAGATTTTTATATGAGCTCTTTAGATATTTTAGGATTTTTAGAGTTTTTCAGTTTTTTTTTTTAAAATTTTCAAGGCTTTTAGAGAACATTCGAAGTTGATCTTCACTATTATAGGGATTTGTTATTATCATTCTTTAACAATCTCCTAGCTTCTAGATCCCATGCACAAGAGTATAATTAAATTTAAGCTTTTTGGAGTCTTCCTGAGCTTTTAGAGTTTCTCATAGCTCTTTTAGGGCTCTTTAGTGATTTTAGGGTTTCTAGGAAACATTCAAAATCTTCATCATTGTAGGGAATTTAGTATCATTCTTTACAAAGAATTAAGTTACTTTCAGTTGGCTTTTATTGAATCCCCTGGCTAGTAGATACTAGTGCCTACGAAATATAATTAACTTAAAGCTTTTTCATAGCTCTTTAGATTTTTCGGAGCTCTTTAGATGTTTTTAGGGCTTTTTAGAGTTTTCCGTTTTTTTTAGAGTTTTCAAGGCTTTTTAGAGAACATTCGAAGTTGATCTTCACTATTGTAGGGATTTGTTATTATCATTCTTTAACAAATCTCTAGCTTATAGATCCTAGTGCGCTAGAGTATAATTAAATTTAAGCTTTTTGGAGTCTTCCTGAGCCTTTTAGAGTTTCTCATAGCTCTTTCCAAGGCTCTTTAGTGATATTAGGGTTTTAGGAAAAATTCAAATATAATCTTCATTATTGTAGGAAATTTGTGTATCATTCTTTATAAAGAAATAAGTTACTTTCAGTTGGTTTAAGAATCCTCTGGCTAATAGATACTAGCGCTACGGAATACAATTAACTTAAAGCTTTTTCAGAGCTTTTTAGAGTTTTTCAAAGCTCTTTAGATTTTTCGGAGCTCTTTAGATGTTTTAGGGCTTTTTAGAGTTTTCAGGGTTTTTAGAAAACATTCAAAGTTGATCATCACTATTGTAGAGATTTGTTATTATCATTCTTTAGCGAATCTCCTAGCTTGTAGATCCCAATGCTATGGAGTATAATTAAATTTAAGATTTTCAAAGCTTTTTGGAGTCTTCCTGAGCTTTTTAGAGTTTCCCAGAGCTCTTTCAGGCTCTTTGGTGTTTTAAGGAAGATAATCTTCATTATTGTAGGGAATTTCGTTAGTATCAGTCTTTATAAAGAATTAAGTTACTTTCAGTTGGCTTTAACGAATCCCCTGGCGAGTAGATATTAGTACTACGAAATATAATTAACTTAAAGCTTTTTCAGAGTTCTTTAGATTTTTATGAGCTCTTTAGATTTTTTAGGGATTTTTTGAGTTTTCAGGGTTTTTTTAGAGTTTTCAAGGCTTTTTACAGAATATTCGAAGTTGATCTTCACTATTGTAGGGATTTGTTATTATCATTCTTTAACAAATCTCCTAGCTTATAGATCCCCGTGCTATAGAGTATAATTACATTAAAGGTTTTTCGAGTCTTCTTGAGCTTTTTAGAGTTTCTCATAGCTCTTCAGGGCTCTTTAGTGATTTTAGGGTTTGTAGGAAAAATTCAAAGATAATCTTCCATTTATAGGGAATTTTGTTAGTATCATTCTTTATAAAGAATTAAGTTACTTTCAGTTGGCTTTAACGAATCCCCTGGCTAGTAGATCTAGTGCTACAAATGTAATTAATTTAAGCTTTTTCAGAGCTTTTTAGAGTTTTTCAGTGCTCTTTAGATTTTTATGAGCTCTTTAGATATTTTAGGGATTTTTAGAGTTTTCAGGGTTCTTTTAGAGTTTTTAAGGCTTTTTAGAGAACATTGAAAGTTGATCTTCACTATTATAGGGATTTGTTATTATCATCTTTAACGAATCTCCTAGCTTGTAGATCCCAGTGCTACGGAGTATAATTAATTTGAAGCTTTTCAAAGTTTTTTGGAGTCTTCCTAGATTTTTAGAGTTTCTCAGAGCTCTTTCAGGGATCTTTAGGGTTTTTAGGAAACATTCAAAGATAATCTTCATTATTGTAGGGAATTTTGTTAGTATCATTCTTTAAAAAGAATTAAGTTACTTTCAGTTGGCTTTAACGGATCCCCTGGCCAGTAGATACTAGTGCTACGAAATATAATTAACTTAAAACTTTTTCAGAGCTTTTTAGAGTTTATCAGAGCTCTTTAGATTTTTCAGAGCTCTTTGGATATTTTATGGCTTTTTAGAGTTTCAGGGTTTTTTTAGAATTTTCAAGGCTATTTAGAGAACATTCAAATTTGATCTTCACTACTGTAGGGATTTGTTATTATCAATCTTTAACGAATCTCCTATCTTGTAGAATCCCAGTGCTATGTAGTATAATTAAATTTAAGCTTTTCAAAGCTTTTTTGAGTCTTCCTGAGCTTTTTAGAGTTTCCTAGAGCTCTTTCAGGCTCTTTAGTGTTTTGGGTTTCTAGGAAATATTCAAAGATAATCTTCATCATTGTAGGGAATTTTAGTATCATTCTTTATAAAGAATTAAGTTACTTTCAGTTGGCTTTAACGAATCCCCCTGGCTAGTAGATACTAGTGCTACAAAATATAATTAACTTAAAGCTTTTTAGAGCTTTTTAGAGTTTTTCAGAGCTCTTTAGTTTTTATGAGCTCTTTAGATTTTTTAGGGCTTTTTAGAGTTTTCGGTTTTTTTTTTTTTAGAATTTTCTAGGCTTTTTTAGAGAAATTCTAAGTTGATCTTCACTATTATAGGGATTTGTTATTATCATTCTTTTAACAAATCTCCTAGCTTATAGATCCCAGTGCAAGAGAGTATAATTAAATTTAAGCTTTTTTGGAGTCTTCCTGAGCTTTTTAGAGTTTCTCATAGCTCTTTTAGGGCTCTTAGTGATTTTAGGGTTTCTAGGAAACATTCAAAGATAATCTTCATCATTGTAGGGAATTTTAGTATCATTCTTTATAAAGAATTAAGTTACTTTCAGTTGGCTTTAACGAATCCCCTGGCTAGTAGATACTAGTGCTACGAAATATAATTAACTTAAAAGCTTTTTAAGAGCTTTTTAGAGTTTTTCAGAGCTGTTTAGATTTTTATGAGCTCTTTAGATATTTTAGGGCTTTTTAGAGTTTTTCAGTTTTTTTTTAGAGTTTTCAAGGCTTTTTAGAGAATATTCGAAGTTGATCTTCACTATTGTAGGGATTTGTTATTATCATTCTTTAACAAATCTCCTAGCTTATAGACCCTAGTGCGCTAGAGTATAATTAAATTTAAGCTTTTTGGAGTCTTCCTGAGCCTTTTAGAGTTTCTCATAGCTCTTTCAAGGCTCTTTAGTGATATTAGGGTTTTTAGGAAAAATTCAAACATAATCTTCATTATTGTAGGAAATTTTGTTAGTATCATTCTTTATAAAGAATTAAGTTACTTTCAGTTGGCTTTAACGAATCCTTTGGCTAATAGATACTAGCGCTACGGAATATAAGTAACTTAAAGCTTTTTCAGAGCTTTTTAGAGTTTTTCTGAGCTCTTTAGATTTTTCGGAGCTCTTTAGATGTTTTAGGGCTTTTTAGAGTTTTCAGGGTTTTTTGAGAACATTCAAAGTTGATCTTTACTATTGTAGAGATTTTTTATTATCTTTCTTTAACGAATCTCCTAGCTTGTAGATCCCAATGCTATGGAGTACAATTAAATTTAAGATTTTCAAAGCTTTTTGGAGTCTTCCTGAGCTTTTTAGAGTTTCCCAGAGCTCTTTCAGGCTCTTTGGTGTTTTAAGGGTTTCTAGGAAACATTCAAAGATAGTCTTCATTATTGTAGGGAATTTTGTTAGTATCATTCTTTATAAAGAATTAAGTTATTTTCAGTTGGTTTTAACGAATCCACTGGCTAGTAGATACTAGCACTACGAAATATAATTAACTTAAAGCTTTTCAGAGCTTTTTAGAGTTTTTCAGAGCTCTTTAGATTTTTCGGAGCTCTTTAGATATTTTAGGGCTTTTTAGAGTTTTCAAGGTTTTTTTAGAGTTTTCAAGGCTTTTTAGAGAACATTCAAAGTTGATCTTCACTATTGTAGGGAATTGTTATTATCATTCTTTAACGAATCTCCTAGCTTATAGATCCCAGTGCTACGGAGTATAATTAAATTGAGGATTTTCAAATCTTTTTGGCGTCTTCATTAGCTTTTTAGAGTTTCCCAAAGCTCTTTCATGGCTCTTTAGTGTTTTTAGGGATTCTAGGAAACTTTTTAAGATAATCTTCATTATCGTAGGGAATTTCCTTAGTATCAGTCTTTATAAAGAATTAAGTTACTTTTAGTTGGCTTTAACGAATCCTCTGGCTAGTAGATACTAGTGCTACGAAATATAATTAACTTAAAGCTTTTTCAGAGTTTTCAGAGTTCTTTAGATTTTTATGAGCTCTTTAGATATTTTAGGGATTTTTTGAGTTTTCAGGGTTTTTTAGAGTTCTCAAGGGCTTTTAGAGAATATTCGAAGTTGATCTTCACTATTGTAGGGGTTTGTTATTATCATTCTTTAACAAATCTCCTAGCTTATAGATCTCCGTGCTATAGAGTATAATTACATTTAAGGTTTTTCGAGTCTTCTTGAGCTTTTTAGAGTTTCTCATAGCTCTTTCAGGGCTCTTTAGTGATTTTAGGGTTTGTAGGAAAAATTCAAAGATAATCTTCATCATTATAGGGAATTTTGTTAGTATCATTCTTTATAAAGAATTAAGTTACTTTCAGTTGACTTTAACGAATCCCCTGGCTAGTAGATACTAGTGCTACAAAATGTAATTAATTTAAAGGTTTTTCAGAGCTTTTTAGAGTTTTTCAGAGCTCTTTAGATATTTTAGGGCTTTTTAGAGTTTTTCAGTTTTTTTTTAGAGTTTTCAAGGCTTTTTAGAGAATATTCGAAGTTGATCTTCACTATTGTAGGGATTTGTTATTATCATTCTTTAACAAATCTCCTAGCTTATAGACCCTAGTGCGCTAGAGTATAATTAAATTTAAGCTTTTTGGAGTCTTCCTGAGCCTTTTAGAGTTTCTCATAGCTCTTTCAGGGCTCTTTAGTGATATTAGGGTTTTTAGGAAAAATTCAAACATAATCTTCATTATTGTAGGAAATTTTGTTAGTATCATTCTTTATAAAGAATTAAGTTACTTTCAGTTGGCTTTAACGAATCCCCTGGCTAGTAGATACTAGTGCTACGAAATATAATTAACTTAAAGCTTTTTAAGAGCTTTTTAGAGTTTTTCAGAGCTCTTTAGATTTTTATGAGCTCTTTAGATATTTTAGGGCTTTTTAGAGTTTTCAGTTTTTTTTTAGAATTTTCAAGGCTTTTTAGAGAACATTCGAAGTTGATCTTCACTATTATAGGGATTTGTTATTATCATTCTTTAACAAATCTCCTAGCTTATAGATCCCAGTGCACTAGAGTATAATTAAATTTAAGCTTTTTGGAGTCTTCCTGAGCTTTTTAGAGTTTCTCATAGCTCTTTCAGGGCTCTTTAGTGATTTTAGGGTTTCTAGGAAACATTCAAAGATAATCTTCATCAATGTAGGGAATTTTAGTATCATTCTTTACAAAGAATTAAGTTACTTTCAGGGTTTTTTTAGAGTTTTCAAGGCTTTTTAGAGAACATTCAAATTTGATCTTCACTATTGTAGGGATTTGTTTTTATCAATCTTTAATGAATCTCCTATCTTGTAGATCCCAGTGCTATGGAGTATAATTAAATTTAAGCTTTTCAAAGCTTTTTTGAGTCTTCCTGAGCTTTTTAGAGTTTCCTAGAGCTCTTTCAGGGCTCTTTAGTGTTTTTAGGGTTTCTAAGAAATATTCAAAGATAATCTTCATTATTGTAGGGAATTTTGTTAGTATTATTCATTATAAAGAATATAGTTACTTTCAGTTGGCTTTAACGAATCCCCTGGCTAGTAGATATTAGTGCTACGAAATATAATTAACTTAAACCTTTTTCAGAGCTTTTTAGATTTTTCAGAGCTCTTAGGATATTTTAGGGCTTTTTAGAGTTTTTAGGGTTTTTTAGAGTTTTCAAGGATTTTTAGAGAACATTCAAATTTGATCTTCACGGATTTGTTATTATCATTCTTTAACTAATCTCCTAGCTTGTAGATCCCAGTGTTACGAAGTATTATTGAATTTAATCTTTTTAAAGCTTATTGGAGTTTTCCTGAGCTTTTTAGAGTTTCTCAGAGCTCTTTTAGGGCTCTTTAGTGTTTTTAGGGTTTTTAGGAAACATCAAAAGATAATCTTCATTATTGTAGGGAATTTTATTAGTATCATTCATTATTAAGAAGTTTTCAGGGTTTTTTAGAGTTTTCAACGCTTTTTACAGAACATTCAAAGTTGATCTTCACTATTGCTGGGATTTGTTATTATCATTCTTTATCAAATCTCCTATCTTGTAGATCTCAGTGCTACGGAGTATTATTAAATTTAAACTTTTCAAAGCTTATTGGAGTCTTTCGGAGCTTTTTAGTGTTTCTCAGAGCTCTTTCAGGGCTCTTTAGTGTTTTTGGGGTTTTTAGGAAACATCCCAAGATAATCTTCATTATTGTAGGGAATTTTGTTAGTATCATTCATTATAAAGAATTAAGTTACTTTTAGTTGTGTTTAACGAATCCCCTGGCTAGTAGATACTAGAGCTACGAAATATAATTAACTTAAAGCTTTTTCAGAGCTTTTTAGAGTTTTTCAGAGCTCTTTAGATATTTTAGGGCTTTTTAGAGTTTTCCGGGTTTTTTTCGAGTTTTCAAGGCTTTTTAGAGAACATTCAAAGTTGATCTTCACGGATTTGTTATTATCATTCTTTAACGAATCTCCTAGCTTGTAGATCCCAGTGTTACGGAGCATTATTGAATTTAAGCTTTTTAAAACTTATTGGAGTCTTCCTGAGCTTTTTAGAGTTTCTCAGAGCTCTTTCAGGGCTATTTAGTGTTTTTAGGAAATATCCAAAGATAATCTTCATTATTGTAGGGAATTTTGTTAGTATCATTCATTATAAAGAATTAAGTTACTTTTAATTGGCTTTAACGAAACCCCTGGCTAGTAGATACTAGTGCTACGAAATAAAATTAACTTAAAGATTTTTCAAAGCTTTTTAGAGTTTTTCAGAGCTCTTTAGATATTTTAGGGATTTTTAGAGTTTTCAGGGTTTTTTAGAGTTTTCAACGTATTTTAGAGAACATTCAAATTTGATCTTCACTATTGCAGGGATTTGTTTTTATCATTCTTCATCAAATCTCCTAGCTTGTAGATCTCAGTGCTACTGAGTATTATTAAATTTAAGCTTTTCAAAGCTTATTGGAGTCTTTCCGAGCTTTTTAGAGTTTCTCAGAGCGCTTTCAGGGCTCTTTAGTGTTTTTAGGGTTTTTACGAAACATCCAAACATAATCTTCATTATTGTAGGGAAATTTTGTTAGTATCATTCATTATAAAGTATTAAGTTACTTTCAAATGGCTTTAACGAATCCCATGGCTAGTACATACTAGTGATACGAAATAAAATTAACTTAAAGATTTTTCAAAGCTTTTTAGAGTTTTTCAGAGCTCTTTAGATATTTTAGGGATTTTTAGAGTTTTCAGGGTTTTTTAGAGTTTTCAACGTATTTTAGAGAACATTCAAATTTGATCTTCACTATTGCAGGGATTTGTTTTTATCATTCTTCATCAAATCTCCTAGCTTGTAGATCTCAGTGCTACTGAGTATTATTAAATTTAAGCTTTTCAAAGCTTATTGGAGTCTTTCCGAGCTTTTTAGAGTTTCTCAGAGCTCTTTCAGGGCTCTTTAGTGTTTTTAGGGTTTTTACGAAACATCCAAACATAATCTTCATTATTGTAGGGAATTTTGTTAGTATCTTTCATTATAAATAATTAAGTTACTTTCAGTTGGCTTTAACTAATCCCCTGGCTAGTAGATACTAGTGCTACGAAATATAATTAACTTAAAGCTTTTTCAAAGCTTTTTAGAGTTTTTCAGAGCTCTTTAGATTTTCAGAGTCCTTTAGATATTTTAGGGCTTTTTAGAGTTTTCAGGGTTTTTTAGAGTTTTCAAGGCTTCTTAGAGAACATTCAAAGTTGATCTTCACGGATTTTTGATTATCATTCCTTAACGAATCTCCTAGCTTGTAGATCCCAGTGTTACGGAGTATTATTAAATTTAAGCCTTTTAAAGCTTATTGGAGTCTTCCTGAGCTTTTTAGAGTTTCTCAGAGGTATTTCAGGGATCTTTAGTGTTTTTAGGGTTTTTAGGAAACATCCAAAGATAATCTTCATTATTGAAGGGAATTTTATTAGTATCATTCATTATATAGAATTAAGTTACTTTTAGTTGGTTTTAACGAATCCCCCGGATAGTAGATACCGGAGCTACAAAACATAGTTAACTTAAAGATTTTTCAGAGCTTTTTAGAGTTTTTCAGAGCTCTTTAGATTTTTCGGAGCTTTTTAGAGTTTTCAAGGCTTTTTAGAGAACATTCAAAATTGATCTTCACTATTGCAGGGATTTGTTATTATTATTCTTTATCGAATCTCCTACCTTGTAGATCCCAGTGGTACAGAGTATTATTAAATTTAAGCTTTTCAAAGTTTATTGGAGTCTTCCTGAGCTTTTTAGAGTTTATCAGAGTTCTTTCAGGGCTCTTTAGTGTTTTTAGGGTTTTAGAAAACATCCAAAGATAATCTTTTGAGAGAAAATGAGAGGAAAGAGAAACTCTGGCGAAAACACGAGGGTTTAGGTTTTTTTCACGTAAGTTTCATTCACTTTGGATTCAATATGGTAGAAGATACTCATAGTTCATCACGGATTCAGCAACACCAATCCTTTGCGGACAAGGTAAAGGCAAAACAAACCCTAAAGCCAACAGGAGTTGATATTACTAGCTTACCTAATCCTAATCTGATTGATGGAGAGCCATCCCTTGTTATACCTGCGGACTTCTATGAAGAGGGTTGTAAACCCTTTAAACACAGCTTCATTGCAAGATTAAACTTCACGGGACTGAAGTTCTTTGAGGTAAAAACAATTTTAATCTCTCAATGGCAGATTAATCCTAATTCTGTTAGGTTTATGACTATGGGAAAAGGTTTCTTTGTTATTATGCTACAAGATGAGGAAACTAAGAGAGAATCAGACGTACAAAGTGGTTTGTTCAACAGCATGAACTCAAGTTAATGGATTGGTACCCAGGTTTTGATCCTGATCGTCAAAAAACTTCCCATGCAAACGTATGGGTTCACTTTCCTGGTTTACATGCAGAACTATGGACTGAGAAGAACTTGTTATCAATGGGAAAAGTTTTAGGGACTCCAATTGTGTTGATCAAAGAACCCTAAATCTGGAGTATGGAAACTTTGCCTCAGTTTTGGTAGATGTGGATTTTGCAAACATATTCCAAGTAGAATTAAGATAACAGCTGGGGGGAGGACGTTTTGGCAATACTTGGATATCCAAAATCACCTAAATTCTGTATGAAGTGCTGCATAATTGGTCATAATGATGATGAATGTAGAAGACAACCAAAGAATGATGAGAAATCGTCTAAGGCTGATGCGAAAGGGGAGTGGCAGAATGTGCGTAATAGGAGAAACCGTAAGGGAGGTGCTGGAGAGGATGCAACCAAGGCTGGTGAGTACAAACGCTGGTGTTGGCGCTGCTGTAGGTGGTGTGAACGTTGGTGCTGTTGTGGTTGAGGTTGTTACGGTGCTGGTGATAATGTGGATGATGCTCTTGCTGTAGGGCATGGTGGAGCTGTGGTGAATGGGGTGGTTGAAGCTGGTTTAGTGGAGAGTGCGTTGGTTTGGAGCAAACTATTCAGCTAGAGAATGAATTAGCGTCTTCTGAAGCCAATTTCATGCAGCGTCTGAAGCTTTTGAGAAGGCTAAGAAGGCGTTAGCATTGAAAAAGGGTTTGGCTAGTGGGTTGTCAATGGTTGAAATTGCAACCTCATCTAAGTCAGCTAAGAGTGGTGAATTGGCAAGAACTAATCACTCTAGTGATAGGAATGAGGCTAGTTCTTCTTTTACGCCGGTTGAGGCTGGTAATAAGTCTTGCAAGACATGGTGGTTGATAATATTGAGGATATCTCAAGCTACAGAGCTTTGCTGAAGCTTCTATTGTTTCTCCTAATAAGTTCAATGTCTTGAATGATGAGTTGGGTGTTGATAATGATGATGCTAACACTCTTCTGGAGGGGTTCGGAGCTGCTGAAAACTCTTCTGGAGGTAGTTCGGATGAAGAGTTGACGCCTGAGAAAGCTTCATCAGGTGTTAAGGGTGTTAAGTGGGCGGAAATACCAGTGGATATGCCAAAGAAAAGTAGGAAACCAAGCGGGTTTTGCTTACAAGTTCTAGTTCTTCTCAGCAACGTTTTAATGATTCCAAATCAGATTCGGATTCTGAAGTGAATGCTTTGGGAAACCGAGTTAGAAGGGTTCTCACCTGTTTTACAAAGTAGGATTCCTAGCAAGATTCCACAAGCTATTCATAAATATAAGAAGAGTGTTTCCTGATGAGAGTTCTCTATTGGAATATTAATGGGGTGGCGAAGGTGGAAGCGGGTAGTAAGTTACGTAAGTTGGTGCATGAGTTCAAGCCGGTGTACTTTGTATTGCTGAGCCTAAGATTCGTTACACTGACAATGTATGATAAGGTTAAATTTGGCTGGTTATAATAAAAGGTAATTCATAATTCTACTTCTAGTTCTTTGGGTAATTTGTGGATTCTTTGGGATGATTGTATTGAGGAGCCGGTGGTGATTAATATGTCTAGGCAGGCCATTACGGTTAAAACTGAGGGGGTTTTATCTCTTTTGTTCATGCTAGTTATATTCAAGTTTTCGAAGGAGGCTTTGGAGTCAACTTGCTGTGTTGACGCAACTACTCCTTGGTTGGTTATGGGTGATTTCAATTGTGTTCTTCGTCAAGATGAAAAGAAAGGGGGTAGGGTAACTCGTATCTCTTGTATTAATGAGTTTTCTGATTGGATGGAGGATAATAACTTGTTTGAAGCTGATTCGTTGGGGTCTAAGTTTACTTGGACCAATGGTCAGGCTGGTGTTGGTAGAATTATTAGTAAGTTGGATCGTGCTATTATTAATGAACCTTGGTTGTCTAAGTTTTCGAATTGGCGGTGTAAAGCTCTTCCTAGGGAAGTTTCTGACCATTCGACTCTTATTGGTTTTCCTTTTTGTGATCCCGGCCTAGACGTGCTCCTTTTCGTATTCAGAAGATGTGGTTTTCCATCCGGATTTTTTGAAGATGGTGGAGTTATCTTGGATGGCGCCGGTGTATGGTAATCATGGTTTTATCTTTCCTTTCAAATTGAAGCGGTTGAAGGAGGCTATCAAGTTGGAATCAATGTTTTTGGCAATGTCAATGCTAGATTAAAGCAAGCAACTCTAAGTTTGAGGTAGCTAGTAGAAATTCAGATGATGATCCTTTTGATGTTTCTAAACTTAATAATATGAAGGATGCTCTTGTTGAGGTTCAAGATATTCAAAGGCAGCAGAATATAATGTTAAAGCAAAAATCTAGAAATAAGTGGTTGTTGGAGGGTTCTAGTAACACTTCTTTCTTTCACAACTCTATTAAAATTCGTAGAAGTGCTAATACAATCTCGGAGCTTGTTGCTGAAGATGGGAGTACTATTACCGAGGGTTCATCTTAGTGCTCATGTGGTTTCTTATTATCAGGCTAAATTCAATGGTGAGGATAGTCAGGTAAGTGAAACTCTTTTTGATTATGATCATGATTCTATTACTGTGGAAGAGTCGCATATGTTGGATGCTATTCCTACTTGTGATGAGATTAAACAGGCGGTTTTTGATTTGGGAGCTGATAGTGCGCCTGGTCCGATGGTTTCTCGGGGTGTTTTTATAGACATTGTTGGGAGATTATTCATAGGGATCTGATTTTAGCGGTTACTTATTGCTGGTCTTCTAAAACCATTCCTAATGGGGTTAATTCTAGTCTTATTCTTTTGCTTGCAAAGGTTAGGGGAGCTGCTAGTTTGAAGAACTTTAGGCCGATTGGTTTAAGTAATTTCTTTTTAAGATTTTTACTAAAATCTTGGCTACGAGGCTTGGTAGTGTGTTGGGTAAGTTGGTGTCTGAAGAGCAAGTGGCTTTCATGAAGGGAAGGAATATCCATGAGAATATTAGTTTAGCTTCTGAGATGGTGAATGAATTGCACATCAAAAGGAAGGACGGTAATTTGGGTTTGAAGCTTGATATCTCTCAGGCTTTTGATACTGTGAGCTGGTCTTTTGTTCTTGAAGTTTTTAGAAGGTATGGTTTTTCTGAAGATTGGTGCTCTTGGATTTGGAAAATTCTGGATTCGGCGCGTATTTCTATTCTTCTTAATGGTAGTCCGGAGGGTTACTTCAAGATTAATAGGGGTTTACGGCAGGGGGATCCTCTTTCTCCTCTTATTTTTGTTTTGATTGAGGATGTGCTTAGCCGCAACATCACTAAACTCTTTCAGAATAAGGATATGTCTTATATGGTAAAGCGTAAGGGTATTGCTCCAACTCATTTATTTTTGCTGATGATATTATGATTTTTTGCAAGGGAAATATGAAGAGTGTGAAGAATTGGTGAAACTTTTGGAGAATTACCAGCAAGCCTGGTCAGAGGGTTTGTAGGGAGAAGAGCAAGATTTACTTTGGTGGTGGGACTTTGAGTAGGCGCCGGACCATTGCTACCTTCTTGGGTATGGAAATTTCTAACTTCCCTGATAGGTATTTGGGAGTTAAGGTGATGCCGGGAGTGGTAAAGTATAGTCACATCAGCAACGTTGTTGATAAGTTGAAGGATCAACTTTCGGTTCTGAAAGGTAAGATGTTATCTTTTCAAGATAGAGTCGTGCTTGTTAAGAATGTTATTTCGAGCTATTCCATTCATAACATGGTTGTGTACAAATGGCCGGTAAAATTCACTCTTCAACATGAGCGTGTGATTCGTAAATTTCTGTGGTCGGGTGATTCTAACCTTTCTAGAGCTTTTGTAGTAGGTTTCGATAAGATTTGTAGTCCTTTAAACGAAGGTGGTCTTGGGATCACTAGCCTAAGGACTATGAATAAAGCTTTGCTGATGAAATTGTGGTGGTCTATAAAATCTTCTCGTAAGAGGTGGGCTCGGTTTTTGGAAGCCAAATTCACTTGTAGGGATGGTCGTATTAAGATGGCGGGGGTGAAATCTTCTATTCTTTCTGGTCTCCGTTGGGTTCATAAGGAGATGGTGAATAACACGAAGTGTTTTATTCGTGACGGTAGGGATACTTCTTTATTCTTTGATATTTGGTATGGAAATACAACCTTAGCTAGTGTTTTAAATCGCACGGACTTAGACAGATCAGCTCATGTAAGTGATATTATTGTGCAAGGTGATTGGCAGATTCAAGGAGTTCATTTGCAGCTCCTCCTAAGTGCTGGTGTGGTACAACAAGATTTACCAAAAATTCATATGGGAGTGGATAGGCGCATTTGGAAGCCTGATTTACAAGGTAAATTTTCTGTCAAGGCAGCAAGGGAGTTGATTAGGAAGAAATATCCTATTTTGAGGGAGGCGTGGCTATTATGGAAGAGGGTGGTGCATCCTTCATTGGCGGCTCAGAACTGGAAGTTTATTCGTGGTGCGTGTGCAACTCTTGATAAGGTACGCAGCAAATTCAAATTTCAACTTGTATCCAAATGTAGTGTGTGTCAGATTGAGGAGGAGTCTCTCCAACATGTTCTTTGGAGCTGTAATTTTGCGCAAAGACCTTGGGAGTGGATTGAAGGTATTTTCAAAATTAAACCTCATTATGATATTATTACGTCTTACCATGAGGCAAAAAATCATAGTGGTATTGTTAAGGATTTGTGGTTGGTAGTGAATTTGGTTGTGCGTTCAGAATTATGGTTCACTAGAAACAAAAAAGTGTATGAAAAGAAGAATCCTTGTTGGTCTTTATTTCAAAAACGTGTTTTTAATTTGATGCAAGAATATTCAGTTCGAATGAAGAGTTTTATGCATAATTCTTTGGAAGACTTGAGAATTCTGGATTTTTTTCGAGTTCGGCATAGAAAGGTGAAGTTTACTGATCCTAAGGAGTGTTTTTGGTTTCCTCCTAATGCTAATGAATTGCTTTTGTGCACGGATGGCGCCTCAAGAGGTAATCCAGGGGTGGCGGGAGCTGGTGTTGTTGCAAGGAATGCAAATTGTGAGGTGGTTGGTGCTATGTGTATTGGCTTGGGAGTTACTTCTAATTATTTGGCTGAATTGTATGGTATTATTGTGGGTATGGAGTGGGCAGTTCAGTGGTGATATGATTGCATTGTTATTAGATCAGATTCTACAAGTGTGTTGAAGGCTTTGGAAGAAGATAACGTTCCTTGGTTTGCTAGGCAAAGATGGATGGAAGTTAAAGGTTTATATGGTTCAATTCGTTTTGAACATTCCTTTAGAGAGGCAAATTTTGCAGCTGATACCATGGAAAAGCGTGGTTGTTTATTAGAGGATGGGGTTGGTATTCATTTTGAAGGTCGCCCAGTTTTCTTAAGTTCAATGAATTCCCAAATGTAATTTATTATCGTTTTAAATAGGTTTTAGGAGTTTTTGGGGTCACATTGATCTCTTTTCTCCTATGTCTATCTTGTAAATAACTTTTTTATCAATACAATTTCTTGACTTAGCAAAAAAAACCAAAGATAATCTTCATTATTGTAGGGAATTTTATTAGTATCATTCATTATAAAGAAGTAAGTTACTTTCAGTTGGCTTTAACGAATCCCCTGGCTAGTAGATACTAGTGCTACGAAGTATAACTAACTTACAGCTTTTTCAGAGCTTTTTAGAGTTTTTCAGAGCTCTTTAAATATTTTAGGGATTTTTAGAGTTTTCAGGGTTTTTTAGAGTTTTCCACGCTTGTTAGAGAACATTCAAAGTTGATCTTCACTATTGCAGGGATTTGTTATTATCATTCTTTATCAAATCTCCTAGATTGTAGATCCCAATGCTACGGAGTATTATTAAATTTAAGCTTTTCAAAGCTTATTGGAGTCTTTCGGAGCTTTTTAGAGTTTCTCAAAGCTCTTTCAGGGCTCTTTAGTGTTTTTAGGGTTTTTATGAAACATCCAAAGATAATCTTCATTATTGTAGGGAATTTTGTTAGTATCATTCATTATAAAGAATTAAGTTACTTTCAGTTGTCTTTAACGAATCCCCTGGCTAGTAGATACTAGTGCTACGAAATATAATTAACTTACAGCTTTTTCAGAACTTTTTAGAGTTTTTCAGTGCTCTTTAGATTTTCAGAGCTCTTTAGATATTTTAGGGCTTTTTAGAGTTTTCTGGGTTTTTTAGAGTTTTCAAGGCTTTTTAGAGAACATTCAAAGTTGATCTTCACGGATTTGTTATTATCATTCTTTAACGAATCTCCAAGCTTGTAGATCCCAGTGTTACGGAGCATTATTAAATTTAAGCTTTTTAAAATTGGAGTCTTTCTGAGCTTTTAGAGTTTCTCAGAGCTCTTACAGGGCTCTTTAGTGTTTTTAGGAAATATCCAAAGATAATCTTCATTATTGTAGGGAATTTTGTTAGTATCATTCATCATAAAGAATTAAGTTACTTTCAGTTGGGTTTAACGAATCCCATGGCTAGTAGATACTAGTGCTGCGAAATATAATTCACTTAAAGCAATTTCAGAGTTTTCAGCGCTCTTTAGATTTTTCAGAGCTTTTTAGATATTTTATGGCTTTTAAGAGTTTTTAGGGTTTTTTAGAGATTTAAGGCTTTTTAGAGAACATTCAAAGTTGATCTTCACTATTGTAGGGATTTGTTATTATCATTATTTAACGAATCTCCTAGATTGTAGATCTTAGTGCTACAAAGTATAATTAAATTTTAGCTTTTCAAAGCTTTTTGGAGTGTTCCTGAGCTTTTTAGAGTTTCTCAGAGCTCTTTCAGGGCTCTTTAGTGTTTTTAGGGTTTTTAGGAAACATTCAAAGATACTCTCATTATTGTAGGGAATTTTGTTAGTATCATTCTTTATAAAGAATTAAGTTACTTTCAGTTGGCTTTAACGAGTCCCCTGGCTAATAGATACTAGTGCTACGAAATATAATTAACTTAAAGCTTTTTCAGAGTTTTACAGAGCTCTTTAGATATTTTAGGGTTTCTTGGAGTTTTCAATGCTATTTAGAGAACATTCAAAGTTGATCTTCATTACTGTAGGGATTTGTTATTATCATTCTTTAATGAATCTCCTAGCTTGTAGATCCCAGTGCTATGGAGTATAATTAAATTTGAGCTTTTCAAAGCTTTTTGGAGTCTTCCTGAGTTTTTTAGAGTTTCTCAGAGCTCTTTCAAGAAAGAGCTCTTTAGTGTTTTAAGGGTTTTAAGGAAACATTCAAAGATAATCTTCATTATTGTAGGGAATTTCGTTAGTATCATTCTTTATAAAGAATTAAGTTACTTTCAGTTGGGTTTAACGAATCCCCTGGCTAGTAGATACTAGTGCTACGAAATATAATTAAGCTAAATCTTTTTAAGAATTTTTTAGAGTTTTTCAGAGCTTTTTAGATTTTTCAAAACTCTTTAGATATTTTAGGGCTTTTTAGAGTTTTTTAGGGCTTTTTAGAGTTTTCTAGGTTTTTGAATGTTCTCTAAAAAGCCTTGAAAACTTTATAAAACCCTGAAAACTCTAAAAAGCGCTAAAATATCTAAAAAGCTCTGAAAAATCTGAAGAGCTCTGAAAAACTCTGAAAAGCTTTGAAAAAGTTTTAAATTAATTATATTTTGTAGCACTAGTATCTACTAGCCAAGGGATTCTTTAAAGCCAACTGAAAGTAACTTAATTCTTTATAAAGAATGATACTAACAAAATTCTCTACAATAATGAAGATTATCTTTGAATGTTTCCTAAAAACCCTAAAGAGCCCTGAAAGAGCTCTGAGAAACTCTAAAAAGCTCAGGAAGACTCCAAAAAGCTTTGAAAAGCTTAAATTTAATAATACTCCGTAGTACAGGGATCTACAAGCTAGGAGATTCGTGAAAGAATGATAATAACAAATCCGTGAAGATCAACTTTGAATATTCTCTAAAAATCCTTAAAAACTCTAAAAAACCCTGAAAACTCTAAACAGGTAAGGAAGACTCCAATAAGCTTTGAAAAGCTTACATTTAGTAATACTCTGTAGTACTGGGATCTAGAAACTACGAGATTCGTTAAAGAATGATAATAACAAATCCCTACAATAGTGAAGGTCAACTTTGAATGTTCTCTAAAAAGTCTTAAAAACTCTAAAAAAACCCTGAAAACTTTAAAAAGCCCTAAAATATCTAAAGAGCTCTGAAAAATCTAAGGAGCTCTAAAAAACATTAAAAAGCTCTGAAAAAGCTTTAAGTTAATTATATTTCGTAGCACAAGTATCTAGTAGCCAAGGGATTCGTTAAAGCCAACTGAAAGTAACTTAATTCTTTATAAAGAATGATACTAAAAAAATTTCCCTACAATAATGAAGATTATCTTTGGATGTTTCCTAAAAACCCTAAAAACACTAAAGACCCCGAAAGAGCTATGAGAAACACTAAAAAGCTCAGGAAGACTCCAAAAAGCTCAGAAAAGTTAAAGTTAATAATACTCTGTACCACTGGGATCTACAAGGTAGGAGATTCGATAAAGAATAATAATAACAAATCCCTGCAATAGTGAAGATCAATTTTGAATGTTCTCTAAAAAGCCTTGAAAACTCTAAAAAACCCTGAAACCTCTAAAAAGCCCTAAAATATCTAAAGAGCTCTGAAAAACTCTAAAAAGCTCTGAAAAAGTTTTAGTTTAGTTATATTTCGTACCACTAGTATCTATTAGCCATGGGATTCGTTAAAGCCAACTGAAAGTAAATTAATTCTTTATAAAGAATGATACTAACAAAATTCTCTACAAAAATGAAGATTATCTTTGAATGCTTCCTAAAAACCCTAAAAACACTAAAGAGCCCTGAAAGAGCTCTGAGAAAATCTAAAAAGTTTAAGAAGACTCCAAAAAGCTTTGAAAGGCTTAAATTTAATAATACTCCGTAGTACTGGGATCTACAAGATAGGAGATTCGACAAAGAATGAAAATAATAAATCCCTACAATAGTGAAGATCAACTTTGAATGTTCTCTAAAAAGCCTTGAAAATTCTATGAAACCCAGAAAACTCTAAAAAGCTCTGAAAAAGCTTTAAGTTAATTATATTTCCTAGCACAAGTATCTACTAGCCAGGGGATTCGTTAAAGCCAACTGAAAGTAACTTAATTCTTTATAAAGAAAGATACTAACAAAATTTCCCTACAATAATGAAGATTATCTTTGGATGTTTCCTAAAAACTTTAAAAAAACTAGAGAGCCCTGAAAGAGCTCTCGGAAACTCTAAACAACTAAGGAAGACCCCAATAAGCTTTGAAAAGCTTACATTTAATAATACTCTGTATCACTGGGATCTAGAAACTACGAGATTCGTTAAAGAATGATAATAAAAAATCCATACAATAGTGAAGATCAACTTTGAATGTTCTCTAAAAAGCCTTGAAAACTCTAAAAAACCCTGAAAACTCTAAAAAGCCCTAAAATATCTAAAGAGCTCTGAAAATCTAAAGAGCTCTGAAAAACTCTAAAAAGCTCTGAAAAAACTTTAAGTTAATTATATTTCGTAGCACTAGTATCTACTAGCCAAGGGATTCGTTAAAGCCAACTGAAAGTAACTTAATTCTTTATAAAGAATGATACTAACAAAATTCTCTACAATAATGAAGATTATCTTTGAATGTTTCCTAACTACCCTAAAAACACTAAAGAGCCCTAAAAAGAGCTCTGAGAAACCCTAAAAAGCTCAGGAAGACTCCAAAAAGCTCAGAAAAGCTTAAATTTAATAATACTCTGTAGCACTGAGATCTACAAGCTAGGAGATTCGTTAAAGAACGATAAAAACAAATCCGTGAAGATCAACTTTGGATGTTCTCTAAAAAGCCTTGAAAATTGTATAAAACCCTGAAAACTCTAAAAAGCCATAAAATATCTAAAGAGCTCTGAAAAATTTAAAGAGATCTGAAAAACTCTAAAAAGCTCTGAAAAAGCTTTAATTTAATTATATTTCGTACCACTAGTATCTACTAGCCATGGGATTCGTTAAAGCCAACTGAAAGTAAATTAATTCTTTATAAAGAATGATACTAACAAAATTCTCTATAATAATGAAGATTATCTTTGAATGTTTCCTAACAACCCTAAAAACACTAAAGAGCCCTGAAAGAGCTCTGAGAAACCCTAAAAAGCTCAGGAAGACTCAAAATAGCTCAGAAAAGCTTAAATTTAATAATACTCTGTAGCACTGAGATCTACAAGCTAGGAGATTTGTTAAAGAAAGATAATAACAAATCCGTAAAGATCAACTTCGAGTGTTCTCTAAAAAGCCTTGAAAATTGTATAAAACCCTGAAAACTCTAAAAAGACCTAAAATATCTAAAGAGCTCTGAAAAATGTAAAGAGATCTTAAAAACTCTAAAAAGCTCTGAAAAAGATTTAAGTTAATTATATTTCGTAGCATAACTATCTACTAGCCAAGGGATTCGTTAAAGCCAACTGAAAGTAACTTACTTCTTTATAATGACTGATACTAATAAAATTCCCTATAATAGTGAAGATTATCTTTGGATGTTTTCTAAAAACCCTAAAAACACTAAAGAGCCCTGAAAGAGATCTAACAAACTCTAAAAAGCTCATGAAGACTCCAATAAACTTTGAAAAGCTTAAATTTAATAATACTCTGTACCACAGGGATTTACAAGGTAGGAGATTCGATAAAGAATAATAATAACAAATCCCTGCAATAGTGAAGATCAATTTTGAATGTTCTCTAAAAAGCCTTGAAAACTCTAAGAAACCCTGAAAACTCTAAAAAGCCCTAAAATATCTAAAGAGCTCTGAAAAATTCTAAAAAGCTCTGAAAAAGATTTAATTTAATTATATTTCGTACCACTAGTATCTATTAGCCATGGGATTCGTTAAAGCCAACTGAAAGTAAATTAATTCTTTATAAAGAATGATACTAACAAAATTCTCTACAAAAATGAAGATTATCTTTGAGTGCTTCCTAAAAACCCTAAAAACACTAAAGAGCCCTGAAAGAGCTCTGAGAAAATCTAAAAATCTCAAGAAGACTCCAAAAAGATTTGAAAAGCTTTAATTTAATAATACTCCGTAGTATTGGGATCTACAAGCTAGGAGATTCGACAAAGAATGAAAATAACAAATCCCTACAATAGTGAAGTTCAACTTTGAATGTGCTCTAAAAAGCCTTGAAAATTCTATGAAACCCTGAAAACTCTAAAAAGCGCTAAAATATCTAAAGAGCTCTGAAAAATCTAAAGAGCTCTGAAAAACTCTAAAAAGCTCTGAAAAAGCTTTAAGTTAATTATATTTCGTAGCACAAGTATCTACTAGCCAGGGGATTCGTTAAAGCCAACTGAAAGTAACTTAATTCTTTATAAAGAAAGATACTAACAAAATTCTCTACAATAATGAAGATTATCTTTGAATGCTTCCTAAAAACCCTAAAAACACTAAAGAGCCCTGAAAGAGCTCTGAGAAAATCTAAAAAGCTCAAGAAGACTCCGAAAAGCTTTGAAAAGCTTAAATTTAATAATACTCCGTAGTACTGGGATCTACAAGCTAGGAGATTCGACAAAGAATGAAAATAACAAATCCCTACAATAGTGAAGATCAACTTTGAATGTTCTCTAAAAAGCCTTGAAAACTCTATGAAACCCTGAAAACTCTAAAAAGCGCTAAAATATCTAAAGAGCTCTGAAAAATCTAAAGATCTCTGAAAAACTCTAAAATGCTCTGAAAAAGGTTTAAGTTAATTATATTTCGTAGCACAAGTATCTACTAGCCAGGGGATTCGTTAAAGCCAACTGAAAGTAACTTAATTCTTTATAAAGAAAGATACTAACAAAATTTCCCTACAATAATGAAGATTATCTTTGGATGTTTCCTAAAAACCTTAAAAACACTAAGGAGCCCTGAAAGAGCTCTGGGAAACTCTAAACAACTAAGGAAGACCCCAATAAGCTTTGAAAAGCTTACATTTAATAATACTTTGTATCACTGGGATCTAGAAACTACGAGATTCGTTAAAGAATGATAATAAAAAATCCCAACAATAGTGAAGATCAACTTTGAATGTTCTCTAGAAAGCCTTGAAAACTCTAAAAAACCCTGAAAACTCTAAAAAGCCCTAAAATATCAAATGAGCTCTTAAAAATCTAAAGAGCTATGAAAAATCTAAAGAACTCTGAAAAACTCTAAAAAGCTCTGAAAAAGCTTTAAGTTAATTATATTTCGTAGCACTAGTATCTACTAGCCAAGGGATTCGTTAAAGCCAACGAAAGTAAATTAATTCTTTATAAAGAATGATACTAACAAAATTCTCTACAATAATGAAGATTATCTTTGAATATTTCCTAAAAACCCTAAAAAAACTAAAGAGCCCTGAAAGAGCTCTGAGAAACTCTAAACAGCTAAGGAAGAATCCAATAAGCTTTGAAAAGCTTACATTTAGTGATACTCTGTAGTACTGGGATCTAGAAACTACGAGTTTCGTTAAAGAATGATAATAACAAATCCCTACAATAGTGAAGGTCAACTTTGAATGTTCTCTAAAAAGTCTTAAAAACTCTAAAAAACCCTGAAAAATTTAAAAAGCCCTAAAATATCTAAAGAGCTCTGAAAAATCTAAGGAGCTCTAAAAAACATTAAAAAGCTCTGAAAAAGCTTTAAGTTAATTATATTTCGTAGCACAAGTATCTAGTAGCCAGGGGATTCGTTAAAGCCAATTGAAAGTAACTTAATTCTTTATAAAGAATGATACTAAAAAAATTTCCCTACAATAATGAAGATTATCTTTGGATGTTTCCTAAAAACACTAAAGAGCCCGAAAGAGCTATGAGAAACACTAAAAAGCTCAGGATGACTCCAAAAAGCTCAGAAAAGCTTAAAGTTAATAATACTCTGTACCACTGGGATCTACAAGCAACAAGCAACAAAGTAGAATGCTCTGTACCAACAAGCAACAAGCAATAATACTCTGTACCAAAAAGTTCGAAAAAATGCTGGTATCTCATCACAGCAGCTGGTTGGTATTTCTTCTCTACAGTTAGATAGAACTTTAGAGTTGGGAAGTTCTTCAGCAAACCAAGCAACAAAGTAGAATGAATCGCATCAGGCTCAGCAACCTCAAACTCTTGTTATTCATCAAGGGGAGAATAACGATACATGGCAGACTATAAGTCATAAGAAGAATGGTAAGAAAAATAAGAAAGTAGCTACAGATACTCGTGTGCAGGTTGATGTGGTGAGGATTGGAACTGCTGATTATGAACAACAGCTTCAGGAAGAGCTGATCAGGTCCGAAGCTGCAATGCGCACTGCTTCAGCTATGGCGGAGAAGGCTGTTGCTGCGCATTCAGTTTTAGTTAGTAGGGCAAAGTCGTTGAGTACTGTTGCCTTAAATACTAAGCCTGGTGGGAATATTGAATTGGATAGAACTAGACTTCCTAATCCGGGTAGGATTCATGTTTCGGAAGCTATTTATACTCCTGTTTATGAAACTGTGGAGGAAAGTTCTGAATACGTCTCTTCAAATAGGTTTAATATCTTGGATAGTACTCTTGTGGGGGAAACGGCAAGTGTACATGAGCTTGGGCATATTGATGAAGTTGTACGTAAGGATAAGCATCAACAGCTTTTGGCTTTTCAGGCTAGACTAGACACTTTGAGGGATGTAGAAGCTTTAACCGACTTGGATGAGGAATCGGAGCTAGGAGTTCGTGCACGAAAAGGTTCTTCTCCAAGATTAAAATCCTCCTCAAATACTTCTGAAGTACAGCTAAGCAACAATCAAAATCATATTGTTTAAATGCGGGTGTTGTTTTGGAATATCAATGGAGTTGCACGTGATGTAGCTCAAGATAAACTAAAGGAGTTGATTAGAGAGTTTAAACCAGATATTTTTGGTATTTCTGAACCAAAAGTTCCCTGTTCTGCTGGGTTCAGATATGGTTTGCTAAGATAAGGTTATTCTTCTCATGTTATTAATAATGCTTCTTCTTCTAGTATTGCTAATATTTGGGTTTGTTATTCAAATACTCTAAATCTTTCAATTGTTAATGTCAGTAAGCAGGCAATAACAGTTGAGGTGGATGGTGTACATGTTTCTTTTGTCCATGCTAGCTATATTCAGGTTACTAGGAGGAGTCTTTGGCAGCAACTTGTTAGTTCTGGTGATGGTATTCCTTGGTTAGTCATTGGGGATTTTAACTGTATTCTTCGTTTGGATGAGAAGAAGGGTGGTCTTGAACCTAGAACCTCAGCTATTAATGAGTTTTCAGATTGATTGGATGACAACAATCTCTTTGAAGCTGATGCTTTGGGAAGTAAGTTCACTTGGACGAATAGACAATCAGGTATGACTAGAATTGTTAGTAAACTTGATCGTGCTATTATTAATGCGGCTTGGCTTGAAAATTTTGAGAATTGGCGGTGTAAAGCTCTTCCTAGGGAAGTTTCTGACCATTCTACTCTTTTGGGTTTTCCTTTTGCTTTTCCAAGACCCAAAAGAGATCTTTTTCGAGTTCAAAAGATGTGGTTCTTACATTCTGATTTCCTTCGTATGGTTAGAGATAGTTGGAGTATGCCTATTTCTGGGTCTTTTGATTTTATTTTCACTCAAAAATTAAAGAGACTAAAATGAGTTATCAAGGAATGGAATCTTTGTGTTTTTGGTAATGTGCATTCTAGGTTAAAGCAGGATCAGTTGAGGTTTGAGGCAGCTGCTCTTCTTTCTGATGAAAACCCGGATGACATTACAAAGTTAAATATTATGAAGGATGCTATGGATAAACTTAATGATACTCGTGCTCAGTTGAATAATATGCTTAAGCAGAAATCTAGAAATAAGTGGCTTGTAGAGGGTTCAAGTAACACTAATTTCTTTCATAATAGCATTAGAATTCGTAGAAGTTCTAACACTATATCTGAACTTGTTGACAGTGTAGGCAATACTATTTCTGATTATGAGCTGCTTAGAAATCATGTTGTGCACTATTATGAGGATAAGTTTAATGGGCCGGAGTTGGAGATTGATCCTATTTTATTTGACTATAGTCATATTAGCATCTCGGAGGAGTAAAGTTTAGCCATGGACAGAATTCCATCTTCTGAGGAGATTAAACAAGCAGTTTTTGATCTAGGGGCAGACAGTGCTCCAGGGCCGGATGGGTTTTCTGGATGTTTCTATAGACACTGCTGGGATATTATTCAAGATGACTTATTAAGAGCCGTTATTTATTGCTGGAATTCTGGTCATATCCCAAATGGGGTAAATTCTAGCCTAATTGTCTTGATTCCCAAGGTAAGAGGTGCTAATTCTCTTCGTAATTTTCGTCCTATTGGTCTCAGTAATTTTTTCTTCAAAATCTTTACTAAGATATTAGCTACTAGACTGGGGAGCGTTTTAGATAAACTTTCTGAAAAACAGGTGGCTTTCATGAAAGGGCGTAACATCCATGAAAACATTAGTCTTGCTTCTGAATTGATTAATGAGCTTCATATCAATCGTAAGGATGGTAATTTGGGCCTTAAGCTTGATATTTCACAAGCTTTTGACACGGTCAGTTGGTCTTTTGTCTTGGAGGTTTTTCGTAGGTATGGTTTCTCGGAGCATTGGTGCACTTGGATTTCTCATATCTTCAATTCTGCTAGAATCTCTATTCTCTTGAATGGCAGTCCGGAGGGTTTTTTCAAGATAAATAGAGGTTTATGTCAGGGAGATCCTCTTTCTCCCTTGATCTTTGTTTTGATGGAGGATGTCCTTAGCAGAAATATCACAAAGCTTTTTGCAGAGAAGAGGATGTCTTACATGGTAACTAGAGGTGGTATTTCTCCTACTCATCTCTTTTTTGCTGATGATATTATGATTTTCTGTAAAGGAAATTTGCGGAGCATTAATAATCTGGTGGATCTGTTGGGTAAGTATCAGTGTGCTTCAGGTCAATCTGTTTGTCGCCAGAAGAGTAAAATTTATTATGGTGGTGGTTCGTTGAGTAGACGTAATTATCTTGTTGATTATTTGGGTATGAGTGTATCTACTTTCCCTGATCGTTATTTGGGTGTTCAAATAATACCTGGTGCTGTGAGGTATCATCATATTGCTAATGTGGTTGAGAAGATTAAAACCCATCTTGCTGGTTGGAAGGGTTTTCTTTTATCTTTTCATGACCGTATTGTGCTTGTTAAATCTGTTATTTCGAGTTATTCCATCCATAATATGGCTATTTATAAGTGGCCTAGCAAGTTCATTGTGCAATGTGAGCGTGCAATTAGGAATTTTATTTGGTCTGGTGACTCTAATGTCAGTCGTGTTGTTGTGGTGGCGTATGATAAAACCTGTTGCCCTTTTGAGGAGGGGGGTTTGGGTTTATCTCGTATGGCTACTATGAATTCTGCAATGTTGATGAAGTTATGGTGGAAGATCAGTACTTCTAAGAAGAATTGGGCAGGTTATCTTAAGGCTAAGTTTTTTAGTCGAAGAGGTTACATTAAGACTTATGGGGTGAAGTCTACCATTCTTCCAGGCATTAGAAGGGTTTATAAATATGTGGAGGCTAACACTAAAGTTCTTCTTGGTGATGGAAGGTCTACTTCTCTCTATTAGGATGTTTGGTATGGAGAAAAATGTTTTGCAGAGATATTGGATGATTTTACTCTTGACAGATTGGTTTTGGTGAGTGATTGTTATAGGGATAACCAATGGGTTTTTCCTGAAAATCACTTGAACTATTTACTCGCGGCTGGTGTGGATATGCATAATCTTCCTTTGCCAAATGGGGGTGAAGATAAGAGAGTTTGGATGCCAAACTTTCCAGGTGATTTTTCCGTAAGCTCTGCCAAGGAGCTTATTCGTCAGAAACATGGTAGCTTCAATGCAGCGTCTATCCTGTGGAGGAAGGAAATTCACCCTAAACTTGCGGCTCAAAACTGGAAATTCATTCGTGGTGCTTGTGCCACTTTGGATATCATTCAATCTAGGTTCAGAATTCATTTGGCTAACAAGTGTGTTCTGTGTGAAACTGAGGAAGAATCGCTAGAACATATTCTTTTTCTTTGTTCTTTTGCAGCTCGTGCGTGGTCTTGGATTTCTGGTATCTTTGGTATGACAGCAAACTTCAACATTGTGGATTCTTTCAAGGCAGCTAAGGGAAGAAGTGCAATTGTCTGTGACTTGTGGCTGGTGGAGAACTTAGTAATCAGGTCAGAACTATGGGCTATGCGCAACAAATGCATTTTTGAGAAGCACAAATGGGGTCTTTTTTCTAAAAGAGTGCTGAAGCTAATACAAGAATATTCAGTCCGTCTAAAAGGGTTTATGCGCAACAGTGTGGAAGATATGGTGCTGTTGGATTACTTCTGTGTGGTTCATAGAAGTGTTATACATCAACAGCCTATTGAAGTGTTATGGCAGCCTCCGGAACTTAATGAGATTCTAATTTGTTGTGATGGAGCAGCGCGTGGGAATCCAGACATTGCGGGAGCAGGAGTGGTGGAAAGAGACTCTAGCTGTGCAGTTCTTGGTGCTTTGAGTATTGGTCTTGGAGTTACTACAAACTATTTGGCGGAACTCTATGCAATTATAATTGGTATGGAATGGGCAATGCAATGGAATTATGATCGTATTTGTGTGCAATCTGATTCATATGGAGTAGTTCAAGCTTTACAAAGCTCTTCTATTCCTTGGTTTGCAAGAGCAAGATGGGGCGGTTATGCAATCATTATATTTCTATAAGGATAATTCACACTTACAGAGAGGCGAATTTTTCAGTAGATAAGATGGCTAAGAATGGTTGTTATCTTGATAATGAAGTGGGAATTCAGTATGAAGGAAGACCTGATTTTTTAATTTCCGTTGAAAACCCTAATGTTTCCTATTTTCATTTCAAGTAGTGTTACAAGTTTTTGGGGTTGCTGTGACCTCTTTTCTTGTAATCTACTTTTTGTAAATTTTGTTATCTATTAATACAATTTTTGACTTAAAAAAATAAATCAAAATGGTTTATTAAGCAAAAAAACGTAATTACAAGAATTACAAAAAGGGAGGCTCAAGTCCTCCCCTCCCCCATAAACTAAATGGGAGTAAAAATGACATCAAAATAGCTAAAAAAATAAGCTCCTAAACACAAATAACTAACAAAAAGAAGGAAACTAGGATTATCATCAAGTTCCTCCACCTCTTTCTTTGTTTTTATTTTTCGCATTTGGAGCCTTCATTCTTTTGGATTGAGCTTTTATTTCCTTGAAATACTCCTTTCGGAAAGATAAATCCTTCAAAATTTTTTGTTGAATATCAAATTTTGTTATTGAACAAAAAACTTCATGCTCCTCCGTGGTTAAGCGAATAAAAGCACTTTCCACAGGCCCAACACCACTGTCCGTGCTTTGATTGTTACTGGGCTTATGTAAAAGCCCAATATTTCCATCGTGATCTTCACGTGCAGGGTCCTGTCTTGTATTCGCCCTATTGTTATGCTGTTGCAATAAAGCATTATGCACAGCAATAGAACTCCCAGGCTTACGAGAACTTCCTTCTGATCGCCCTTTTGCTATCTCTGTCTCCCTGTCCGATGGCAGCTCATCCCACTTCTTACCTTTAACCCCCGAGGCTGCCTGTGCAACTGAAAAATCTTCATCTGAACTTGAATAACTTTCAACATCATCAACATTCTCATTTAAACCTTCCTCATTATCGAGCACACTAAATTTGTTAGGAGATAAAACTACTCCAGAATTAGTTGGTTGCTTAGCAGAAGTTGTTTGCTTAGCCGGTTTAGTGGATTTCTTAGAAGAAGCATACTCTAACGCAGCCTGCTTAGCTTTCCAATCCTCAGATGCCTTGCGTAAATCATCTTCAGCTTTTGCTAAGGCATCTTCCAGTTGTTTGGTTGTCTTCAAAGCAGCACTATCCTCATCATTCAGCACAACAATAGTTGTTTCAGCATCATTATAATTTGATTCAATATTTTGTTTACCTGAACTTCTATGTTTCACCTCTTTCCAAACTTGTTTTGCAGGTTTCTCAGTACGTACCAGCAAGCTTCCTTTTGCACTCATCATCCTCATGCCCAATAATGTTACATATGGAACAAAATTTTGGATAGTGTTGTATATCAATGTACTGCCAGAACTTCCTCCCTCCAACTGAAAGATGAATACGTTCTGGAATATGTTTGGCGAAATCTATATCGACAAGCACAGCAGCAAAATGGCCATACTCAAGATCAAGAGTTCTTTGATCTACCACAATAGGTGTTCCGGGAGCTTTCCCTATCGTCAACAGAGATCTCTCAGTCCACAGCTCCATGTGAAGACCCGGAATTCTTACCCATGTAGCAGCATGGGACGTTCGTTATTTCTCTGGATTGAAACCCGGATACCAGTCAATCATCCGTAACTGCTGTTGGTTTACCATCCATTTTGATCCACAGATCATCTCCTTGTCTGCTTCAGTTGTTAACCTAACAATGAAAAAACCTTTACTCATCGGAATAAAACTGCATTGAATGGAAGAAAACTTCCATTGTTCCATTAGGGTTTGTTTAACCTCATTGAACTTCTAGCCTGTAAAATCAAGTCTCGCAATGAGACTGTGTTGAAAGCGCTTGCATCCATCTTGATACATATCCGTAGGTATTTCCAGAGCCGGCTCTCCCTCTTTGAGAATAGGGTTTGGTAACGTTGATAAATCAATGGTGGTAGGGTTTAGGGTTTTCCTTCCCTTCACCGTATCAGCAAAAGAAATAGGTTTGACAAGATTTGGATTAGTAACCAAAGTTAAATTCATCTTGAATCAAACAAACTTGAACAAAAAAATCAAAAAATGTGAAAGAAAAAACAAAAAAAAACTCAAATCGCCAGAGAAAGATGGTTTTTTCCTCTCCTCTCCTCACATGGTTTTTTCTAGCCGTGATTTTTTTTTTCCTGCTAGGTCAAATCTAAAAAGCCCTAAAATATCTAAAGAGCTCTGAAAAATCTAAAGAGCTGTAAAAAACTCTAAAAAGTTCTGAAAAAGCTTGAAGTTAATTATATTTCGTAGCACAAGTATCTACTGGCCAGGGGATTCATTAAAGCCAACTGAAAGCAACTTAATTATTTATAAAGAATGATACTAACAAATTTCCCTACAATAATGAAGATTATCTTTGGATGTTTCCTAAAAACCCTAAAAACAGTAAAGAGCCCTGAAAGTGCTCTGAGAAACTCTAAAAAGCTCAGGAAGACTCCAAAAATCTCAGAAAAGCTTAAATTTAATAATACTCCGTAGCACTGGGATCTACAAGATGGGAGATTCGTTAAACAATGATAATAACAAATCCGTGAAGATAACCTTTGAATGTTCTCTAAAAAGCCTTGAAAACTCTATGAAACCCTGAAAACTCCAAAAAGTCCTAAAATATCTAAAGAGCTCTGAAAAATCTAAAGAGCTTTGAAAAACTCTAAAAAGCTCTAAAAAAGATTTAAGTTAATTATATTTCGTAGCACTAGTATCTACTAGCCATGGGATTCGTTAAAGCCAACTGAAAGTAACTTAATTCTTTATAAAGAATGATACTAACAAAATTCTCTACAATAATGAAGATTATCTTAGAATGTTTCCTAAAAACCCTAAAGAGCCCTGAAGACAATTCATTTTTGAGAGACACATATTTTTATTTTTCTCTCTCATGCGAATTTTTCTCTCCAAAAAATTGGCGAATTTTTTCATTAGGGTTTTCAACTTTCATCAACGTTTTTCCTTCATTCTAGATCATCTTTGGTGATTTAGGATGGGGGAAAACCCTGATTCAAACGTGAATAATCATGGGAACAATAAGGTATCTTTTGCTGATTTGGTTAAGGGTAAAAAACCCTATATGTTAACAGATTCAGATTTCTTATCTCTCCCTGAGGCATCAACATATTTGGAAGAACCATCTTTGGTTTTGCCTAATAGTCTTCTTCAAGAGGGACGTGATATATTTCAGTTCAGTCTCATTGGGAGATTGAACTTTAAGGGCTTAAAACTTGCTGGTGTTCAAAAGAGTTTGGAGGAACAATGGAGTTTTGGTGCTGGAAGATGTAAGTTAGTTCCAATGACAAAATCTTTATCATAAAGTTAACTTCAGCAGATGACAAGGAACGTGTATGGCATGGTGATACTTGGGTTATACAGAACCAACAGCTTAGGGTTTTTAATTTTTACCTAAATTTTGATCCAGAAAGACAGCAAACTTCAAGAGCTTCAGTTTGGGTAAGTTTCCCTGGTTTGTACATTGAGTTATGGACTAAGAAAATTCTTCTTTCCATTGCTAAAATTATTGGAAAACCGATTGCTATTGATCAAAAGACATTGGATCATGATGTTGGAAACTATGTTGCGGTTCTGATCGATATTGACTTTGCAAAGTTGATTCCTAAAAGAATTCGCTTGAAGGCAAATGGAAAAGAGTTCTGGCAGTATATTGAAATTCAAGACTTAGAGAATGTCAAATTCTGCACTCATTGTAAGTTTACGGACCACAAATTTGAGAATTGCCTTGCTGCAAAGAAAATTTGGGAGGTTCCAATGCTGAAAAGAAGTCACCTACTGTGAACATTAAGAATGGCAAAGAAGGAAAATCAATCAAATCTGTTTGGAAAGAAGTTAGTGAAACTTCCCATGCAGGCCATGCAATTAACGTCAATAATGTGCAGGCTGGTAAGGAGAGTATAAATTTAGTTCATGAGGTTGCTGTTTATGATGATATTGTGAAGTCTGGGAACGTGATTATTGAATCAATTCATGAGAAGTCTGATGATAAACAACTAGAAGAGCAGCTCGAAAAAGCTTTTACTGAGTATCGTGAAGCTCAGATTAAGTTGATGAGATGTAAAAACAATATTTCAGCCAAAAAAGATCTTGCTTTACGTAATAATTCTGTCCATATTGACAATGCAGATAGTAGACAAGGGAACTCTAGCAAGCAAAGCCATTCCCGGACTAATGAAACTACTCAGTTCGTGCAAACTAGGAAAGCTCAGCAAGAGTCCGTGCAAATTTTGGGAGATCAGTCCGTGCAAACTTTTAAAGCCCAGCAAGAGTCCGTGTCTAAAAAGAATTTGGAAGATATTCCAAATATTCAGTCTGTGACCAAGTATGATTCTGAGTTTATGTCCGTGACCAAGAAAAATCCAACGCCAAACTCAGTTACGGAAACTTCTTCAAATTCCGTGTCCAAGCAAAACCCAATGCCAAACTCTGTTATGGAAAAGGGTACGACCAGACCTGCGTTTATTTCTAAACCAGGGATACCTAAAGAGGATTGGAAAATAGTTATGGGTAAGAACTCCCCTAATAAAGGTACATCTTTTAAATTTAAATCTTTTGAAACTCCTTTTGTGGATGAGCTTTTTCAAACTGAATTTGTGGTGAATAACAAGTATGGTGCCCTAGCTTCTGAGTTAGGCCTTACTAATGATTCTAGTGAGGCTTTGGTAAAGGAGAAAAAAGCTGAGATCATTGTTATGAATTCAAAGTCTAATGAGGAAATTCGAAGCTGTGAGCATCACAAGGATATTCAAGCAGGGTTGGAGGAAAATGTTTTTGATCTAGATAATATTTTGTCTACAGAGGAACTAGATGAGGCAAGTATTATTCAACTTGATGAAGTGCGTGCTAAATTCATTAGAGATCCAGCCTTTCGACGATACTATTTAGAGGAAAAAAAGAAGAAAATGGATATAATGTCAACAAAAAAGAATGTTCAATCTCCTATTAAGCTTGTTCAAGGTGGTAATTATGCTTCAGATGAAAATGAACAGGATTATGACAATGATGAAACTTATGATGATTATGAAGATGAATTCAAGGAGCATTGAAAAGCTTAAATTTAATAATATTCCGTAGTACTGGGATCTACAAGCTAGGAGATTCGATAAAGAATGAAAATAACAAATCCTTACAATAGTGAAAATCAACTTTGAATATTCTCTAAAAAGCCTTGAAAACTCGATAAAAACCCTGAAAACTCTAAAGAGCCCTAACATATCTAAAGAGCTCTGAAAAATCTAAAGAGCTTTGAAAAACTATAAAAAGCGCTGAAAAAGCTTTAAGTTAATTACGTTTCGTAGAACAAGTATCTACTAGCCAGGGGATTCGTTAAACCAACTGAAAGTAACTTAATTCTTTATAAAGAATGATACTAAGAAAATTTCCCTACAATAATGAAGATTATCTTTGGATGTTTCCTAAAAACCCTAAAAACACTAAAGAGCCCTGAAAAAGCTCTGAGAAACTCTAAAAAGCTCAGGAAGACTCCAAAAAGCTCAGAAAAGCTTAAATTAAATAATACTCTGTAGCACTGGGATCTACAAGCTAGGAGATTCGTCAAACAATGATAATATCAAATCCGTGAAGATCAACTTTGAATGTTCTCTAAAAATCCTTGAAAACTATAAAAAACCCTGAAAACTCTAAAAAGCTTTTTTTTTCCTGCTAGGTCAAATCTAAATAGCCCTAAAATATCTAAAGAGCTCTGAAAAACTCTAAAAATCTTTGAAGAAGTTTAAAGTTAATTATATTTCGTAGCACTAGTATCTACTAGCCAAGGGATTCGTTAAAGCCAACTGAAAGTAACTTAATTCTTTATAAAGAATGATACTAACAAAATTCTCTACAATAATTAAGATTATCTTTGAATGTTTCCAAAAAACCCTAAAAACACAAAAGAACCCTGAAAGAGCTCTGAGAAACTCTAAACAGCTAAGGAAGACTCCACTAATCTTTGAAAAGCTTACATTCAATAATACTCTGTATCATTGGGATCTAGAAACTAGGAGATTCGTTAAAGAATGATAATAACAAATCCCTACAATAATGAAGGTCAACTTTAATTGTTCTCTAAAAAGCCTTGAAAACTCTAAAAAAAACCTGAAAACTTTAAAACGCCCTAAAGAGCTCTGAAAAAGCGTTAAGTTAATTATATTTCGTAGCACTAGCATCTACTAGCCAAGGGATTCGTTAAATCCAATTGAAAGTAACTTAATTCTTTGTAAAGAATGATACTAACAAAATTCTCTACAATAATGAAGATTATCTTTGAATGTTTCCTAAAAACCCTAAAAACACTAAAGAGTCCTGAAAGAGCTCTGAGAAACTCTAAACAACTAAGGAAGACTCCAATAAGCTTTGAAAAGCTTACATTCAATAATACTCTGTATCATTGGGATCTAGAAACTAGGAGATTCGTTAAAAAATGATAATAAAAAATCCCTACAATAGTGAAGGTCAACTTTAATTGTTCTCTAAAAAGCCTTGAACACTCTAAAAAAAACCCTGAAAACTTTAAAACCCCCTAAAATAACTCAAGAGCTCTGAAAAAGCTTTTAAGTTAATTACATTTCGTAGCACTAGTATCTACTAGCCAAGGGATTCGTTAAAGCCAACTGAAAGTAACTTAATTCTTTATAAAGAATGATAATAACAAAATTCTCTACACTAATGAATATTATCTTTGAATGTTTCCGAAAAACCCTAAAGATCCCTGAAAGAGCTCTGAGAAAATCTAAAAAGCTCAAGAAGACTCCAAAAAGCTTTGAAAAACTTAAATTTAATAATACTCCATAGTACTAGGATCGACAAGCTAGGAGATTCGATAAAGAATGAACATAACAAATCCCTTCAATAGTGAAAATCAACTTTGAATGTTCTCTAAAAAGCCTTGAAAACTCTAAAATACCCTGAAAACTCTAAAAAGTGTTTTTTTTCTGCTAGGTCAAATCTAAAAAGCCCTAAAATATCTAAGAAGCTCTAAAAAAATTTTAAGTGAATTATATTTTGTAGCACTAGTATCCACTAGCCAAGGGATTCGTTAAAGCCAACTGAAAATAACTTAATTCTTTATAAAGAATGATACTAACAAAATTCTCTACAATAATGAAGATTATCTTTGAATGTTTCCTAAAAACCCTAAAAACACTAAATAGTCCTGAAAGAGCTCTGAGAAAATCTAAAAAGCTCAAGAAGACTCCAAAAAGCTTAAATTTAATAATACTCCGTAGTACTGGGATCTACAAGATATGAGATTCGATAAAGAATGATAATAACAAATCCCTACAATAGTGAAGATCAACTTTGAATGTTCTCCAAAAAGCCTTGAAAACTCTATAAAACCTTGAAAACCCTAAAAAGCCCTAAAATTAAGAGTTCTGAAAAACTAAAGAGTTCTTAAAAACTCTAAAAAGCTCTGAAAAATCTTTAAGTTAATTATATTTCGTAGCACTAGTATCTACTATCCAGGAGATTCGTTAAAGCCAAGTGAAAGTAACTAATTCTTTATAAAAAATGATACTAACAAAATTCTCTACAATAATGAAGATTATCTTTGAATGTTTCCTAAAAACCCTAAAAACACTAAAGAGCCCTGAAAGAGCTCTGAGTAACTCTAACAGCTAAGGAAGACTCCAATAATCTTTGAAAAGCTTATATTCAATAATACTGTGTATCATTGGGATCTAGAAACTAGGAGATTCGTTAAAGAATGATAATAACAAATCCCTACAATAGTATAGGTCAACTTTAATTGTTCTCTAAAAAGCCATGAAAACTCTAAAAAAACCCTGAAAACTTTAAAACGCCCTAAATAACTAAAGAGCTCTGAGAAAGCATTAAGTTAAGTATTTCTCGTAGCACTAGTATCTACTAGCCAAGGGATTCGCTAAAGCCAACTGAAAGTAATTTAATTCTTTATAAAGAATGATACTAACAAAATTATCTACAATAATGAAGATTATCTTTGAATGTTTCCTAAGAACCCTAAAGATCCCTGAAAGAGCTCTGAGAAAATCTAAAAATCCCAAGAAGACTCCAAAAAGCTTTCAAAAGCTTAAATTTAATAATACTCCATAGTACTGGGATCTACAAGCTAGGAGATTCGATAAAGAATGAACATAACAAATCCCTACAATAGTGAAAATCAACTTTGAATGTTCTCTAAAAAGCCTTGAAAACTCTAAAAAAAACCCTGAAAACTCTAATAAACCCTAAAAATATCTAAAGAGCTCAGAAAATCTAAAGAACTCTGAAAAACTCTAAAAAACTCTGAAAAAGCTTTAAGTTAATTATATTTCGTAGCGCTAGTATCTACTAGCCAGAGGATTCGTTAAAGCCAACCGAAAGTAACTTAATTCTTTATAAAGAATGATACTAACAAAATTTCTCTACAATAATGAAGATTATCTTTGGATGTTTCCTAAAAATCCTAAAAACACTAAAGAGCCCTGAAAGAGCTCCGAGAAACTCTAAAAAGCTCAAGAAGACTCCAAAAAGCTCAGAAAAGCTTAAATTTAATAATACTCCATAACACTTGGATCTTCAAGCTAGGAGATTCGTTAAAGAATGATAATAACAAATCCGTGAAGATCAACTTTGAATGTTCTCTAAAAAGCCTTGAAAACTCTAAAAAACCCTGAAAACTCTAAAAAGATTTTTTTTTCTGCTAGGTCAAATCCCTAAAATATCTAAAAAGCTCTGAAATTTTTTTAAGTGAATTATATTTTGTAGCACTAGTATCCACTAGCTAAGGGATTCGTTAAAGCCAAATGAAAAAAACTTAATTCTTTATAAAGAATGATACTAATAAAATTCTCTACAATAATGAAGATTATCTTTGAATGTTTCCTAAAAACCCTAAAAACAATAAATAGCCCTAAAAGAGCTCTGAGAAAATCTAAAAAGCTCAAGAAGACTCCAAAAAGCTTTGAAAAGCTTAAATTTAATAATACTCCGTAGTACTGGTATCTATCTTGATTGTCATTGAGGGTAGGAAAGAGAATGTCCATTTTTTTCTCTTTTTGGCGATTTTGGAAAACCAAATTTTTTCACGTTTAGGGTTTCAAGTTTTACGTTTTTGGATTATCAGAATCAATAGGTTGATTCATGATGATTCATTCTTCAGTTAATATTCCTAGTAGCTCAAATCAGAATCATGATAAACCAGTTTCTTTTGCTGAAAAAGTTAGGGAACGTAAAACCCTAAACCCAACTTCAGTTGATATTTCTTTGTTACCAAACCCTACTCTTGTTGAAGGTGAGCCAGCTCTTGTCATTCCTAATGATTATTATCAGGAAGGGTGCAAACCATTTCAATATAGCTTCATAGCTAGGCTGGATGCTACAGGTTTAAAGTTTGTTGAGGTTCAAAAAATCCTTGAAAATCAATGGAAACTTAAGAATAGGTGTAAGTTTATACCTATGAGCAAAGGATTCTTTGTTATTATGTTATCTTCAGATTTGGACAAGGAGAAGATACGTGCTGAAAAGTGGTTTGTCAATCAACAAATTCTGAGGTTGATTGATTGGTACCCAGGTTTTAATCCTGATAAACAAAGAACGCCCCATGCTGCTGTTTGGGTACGTTTTCTTGGTCTCCCTATTGAGATATGGACTGAGAGATCATTACTTTCTATTGGGAAAATCCTTGGAACACCCATTGTGGTGGATCAAAGAACCCTAAATCTGGAATATGGTCATTTCGCAGCTGTTTTGGTGGATATAGACTTTGCAAAGCATATTCTGAGCGCATCTCTATCACTGCTGGAGGTAAAAAAATTTGGCAATATGTTGATATACCAAATTCACCTAAATTCTGTTTATCTTGCAATATTATTGGGCATGTTGATGATGAATGCAAAAGGAAGAACAACATGAAGATTGCTGGTAAGGAAAAACAGATTGTTCATAAACCTACAATCCAAGTTTGGCAAGCAAAATTAGCTAAACCTAATGCGGAGGAGGAGAAGTCTTTGAATCAGGTTAATATGGAGGATAATATGGTTGCTGTACGTTCACAATCTGCTCATGCAGAACATGCAAAAACGCAAGGGGCAACAAATACTCAATCTCAGTCCGACCAAAACTCTAAAGTTCAGTCCGTGTCTGAGTTGGAAACCCAGACAAGAGTTTTGAACAAACCAAACTCTGTGGCTGAATCTGGAATACAATCCGTGAGCAAACCAAATCCTATTGAAACTGTTGGGTCTCGTGAAACTGAAGATAATGCACGTACAGCTGCTCGTGAAACTGTTGGTGTCCAGTCCGTGTTAAAAAGCACCCCTAATGACGTTATTGATGAAGAAAATCAATTGGAAAAGGAGCTTGCTCAATCTTCTGTTGAGTTGCGTGAGGCTCAGATGAAGTTTATTCATTGTAAAAATAATATTGCAGCTAAGAAAGATAGAGCTTTACGTAAAAATCATGAAGACATGGATGCACAGAGTTTTTCTAAAGAAGAATGGACTGAAGTGAAAGGAAAGAAATCCCCTAACAAAGGTACTTTCTCTTTTACTCCTTTTGAGAATGATTATACTCCTTTTTCGGATGAGTTGATGCAAACTGAAGTTGTGGTTGAAAATAAATTTGGCGTTCTAGTATCTGAGTTAGGCCTTGATAAGGTTATTATTGAGGAGGAGGAGGAGGAACAAGTGGAATCTAGTGACTCAGATGTTAGTATGGGCTCTAAAAGTTGGGGTGAGGTTGATGCTGACATTTTAGCAAGGAAAAAAGCTAGGAAAGTTTCCAAACAGGCTGCTAAGATTATAGCAAAGCGTTCTTTACAACCTGATTCAAGTTTGGAATCTTCCCCTAGCAAGTCTATTGAGGAGTCTCCGAGCTCTAACACGGAAATTCAAGCGGGGTTGGTAGAAAAGAGGGAGCAAATGGAAAGAAAATCTCCTAGTAAGTTATCTCCTATTAAGCTTGTCCCTGGTAACTTTGCATCTGAGGATGAAGAAGGAGAGTTTTATGAGGATGAAGATGAGGATGTCTTGGGTAATTATGCTTTTGATACGGATATTATGGATGGAATTTTTTCTAAGAGCAAATCGTATAGAGTTGGTAGCAGCAGAAGTAAATTGAAAGGAGTTGGCTATAGATATAGGTAGCTTCTTTTAGTTTTTCTTTTTTGTGGTTATGGCTTTTGTTATTTCTTAATCGTTATTTAGTCCCCTTTGGTTTATGGGGGTATGGAGAAGTGTGCTCCAAATTTGTAATTCTTGTAATTACGTTTTTTTGCTTAATAAACCTTTTTGACCTAGCAAAAAAAAAAAAAAGATAATAACAAATCCCTACAATAGTGAAGATCAACTTGGAATATTCTCCAAAAAGCCTTGAAAACTCTATAAAACCCTGAAAACTCTAAAAATCCCTAAAATATCTAATGAGCTCTGACAAACTAAAGAGTTCTTAAAAACTCTTAAAAGCTCTGAAAAATCCTTAAGTTAATTAAATTTCGTAGCACTAGTATCTACTATCCAGGGGATTCGTTAAAGCCAACTGAAAGTTACTTTATTCTTTATAAAGAATGATACTAACAAAATTCTCTACAATAATGAAGATTATCTTTGAATGTTTCCTAAAAACCCTAAAAACACTAAAGAGCCCTGAAAGAGCTCTGAGAAACTCTAAACAGCTAAGGAAGACTCCAATAAGCTTTGAAAAGCTTACATTCAATAATACTCTGTATCATTGGGATCTAAAAACTAGGAGATTCGTTAAAGAATGATAATAACAAATCACTACAATAGTGTAGGTCAACTTTAATTGTTCTCTAAAAAGCCTTGAAAACTCTAAAAAAACCCTGAAAACTTTAAAACGCCCTAAAATAACTCAAGAGCTCTGAAAAAGCTTTAAGTTAATTATATTTCGTAGCACTAGTATCTACTAGCCAAGGGATTCGTTAAAGCCAACTGAAAGTAATATAATTCTTTATAAAGAATGATACTAACAAAATTCTCTACACTAATGAATATTATCTTTGAATGTTTCCGAAAAACCCTAAAGATCCCTGAAAGAGCTCTGAGAAAATCTAAAAAGCTCAAGAAGACTCCAAAAAGCTTTGAAAAGCTTAAATTTAATAATACTCCATAGTACTAGGATCTACAAGCTAGGAGATTCGATAAAGAATGAAAATAACAAATCCTTACAATAGTGAAAATCAACTTTGAATATTCTCTAAAAAGCCTTGAAAACTCGATAAAAACCCTGAAAACTCTAAAGAGCCCTAACATATCTAAAGAGCTCTGAAAAATCTAAAGAGCTTTGAAAAACTATAAAAAGCGCTGAAAACCAGTTTTTGTATATTATTGAATGTTTTAACCAGTTTCTAGCGTTCCAGGTGACATCTATTAATTCTTTAACTTTAGAAGACTATGAGTTATTGATAACAAGCCTACTATGAAACAAAACATTCACCTATACTTATATGTATTCTTCTGAACCGTCCTCTTAAATGCACCAGTTTTTGTATATTATTAAATGTTTTAACCAATTTCTAACGTTCCAGGTTACATCTATTAATTCTTTAACTTAAGAGGACTATTAGTTATTGATAACAAGCCTACTATGAAACTAAGCATTCACTTATACTTATGTGTATTCTTCTGAACCATCCTCTTAAATGCACCAGTTTTTGTATATTATTAAATGTTTTAACCAGTTTCTAGCGTTCCAGGTTACATCTATTAATTTTTTAACTTTAGAGGACTATTAGTTATTGATAACAAGCCTACTATGAAACTAAGCATTCACTTATACTTATGTGTATTCTTCTGAACCATCCTCTTAAATGCACCCGTTTTTGTATATTATTAAATGTTTTAACCAGTTTCTAGCGTTCCAGGTGACATCTATTAATTCTTTAACTTTAGAAGACTATGAGTTATTGATAACAAGCCTACTATGAAACTAAACATTCATCTATACTTATGTGTATTCTTCTGAACCATCCTCTTAAATGCACCAGTTTTTGTATATTATTAAATGTTTTAACCAGTTTCTAGCGTTCCAGGTGACATCTATTAATTCTTTAACTTTAGAAGACTATGAGTTATTGATAACAAGCCTACTATGAAACTAAACATTCACTTATACTTATGTGTATTCTTTTGAACCATCCTCTTAAATGCACCAGTTTTTGTATATTATTAAATGTTTTAACCAGTTTCTAGCGTTCCAGGTGACATCTATTAATTCTTTAACTTTAGAAGACTATGAGTTATTGATAACAAGCCTACTATGAAACCAAACATTCATCTATACTTATGTGTATTCTTCTGAACCATCCTCTTAAATGCACCAGTTTTTGTATATTATTAAATGTTTTAACCAGTTTCTAGCATTCCAGGTGACATCTATTAATTCTTTAACTTTAGAAGACTATGAGTTATTGATAACAAGCCTACTATGAAACTAAGCATTCACTTATACTTATGTGTATTCTTTTGAACCATCCTCTTAAATGCACCAGTTTTTGTATATTATTGAATGTTTTAACCAGTTTCTAGCGTTCCAGGTGACATCTATTAATTCTTTAACTTTAGAAGACTATGAGTTATTGATAACAAGCCTACTATGAAACTAAGCATTCACTTATACTTATGTGTATTCTTTTGAACCATCCTCTTAAATGCACCAGTTTTTGTATATTATTAAATGTTTTAACCAGTTTCTAGCATTCCAGGTGACATCTATTAATTCTTTAACTTTGGAAGACTATGAGTTATTGATAACAAGCCTACTATGAAACTAAGCATTCACTTATACTTATGTGTATTCTTCTGAACCGTCCTCTTAAATGCACCAGTTTTTGTATATTATTAAATGTTTTAACCATTTCTAGCGTTCCAGGTTACATTTATTAAATATTTTAATTAAGAGGACTATTAGTTATTGATAACAAGCCTACTATGAAACTAAACATTTACCTATACTTATGTGTATTCTTCTGAACCATCCTCTTAAATGCACCAGTTTTTGTATATTATTGAATGTTTAACCAGTTTCTAGCGTTCCAGGTGACATCTATTAATTCTTTAACTTTAGAAGACTATGTGTTATTGATAACAAGCCTACTATGAAACTAAACATTCACCTATAATTATGTGTATTATTCTGAACCGTCCTCTTAAATGCACTAGTTTTTGTATATTATTAAATGTTTTAACCAGTTTCTAGCGTTCCAGGTTACATCTATTAATTTTTTAACTTTAGAGGACTATTAGTTATTGATAACAAGCCTACTATGAAACTAAGCATTCACCTATACTTATGTGTATTCTTTTGAACCATCCTCTTAAATGCACCAGTTTTTGTATATTATTAAATGTTTCTAGCGTTCCAGGTGACATCTATTAATTCTTTAACTTTAGAAGACTATGAGTTATTGATAACAAGCCTACTATAAAACTAAACATTCATCTATACTTATGTGTATTCTTCTTAACCATCCTCTTAAATGCACCAGTTTTTGTATATTATTAAATGTTTTAACCAATTTCTAGCGTTCCAGGTTACATTTATTAATTCTTTAACTTTAAAAGACTATTAGTTATTGATAACAAGCCTACTATGAAACTAAACATTCACCTATACTTATGTGTATTCTTCTGAACCATCCTCTTAAATGCACCAGTTTTTGTATATTATTGAATGTTTTAACCAGTTTCTAGCGTTCCAGGTGACATCTATTAATTCTTTAACTTTAGAAGACTATGAGTTATTGATAATAAGCCTACTATGAAACTAAACATTCACCTATACTTATGTGTATTCTTCTGAACCGTCCTCTTAAATGCACCAGTTTTTGTATATTATTAAATGTTTTAACAAATTTCTAGCGTTCCAGGTTACATGTATTAATTCTTTAACTTAAGAGGACTATTAGTTATTGATAACAAGCCTACTATGAAACTAAACATTCACCTGTACTTATGTGTATTCTTCTGAACCATCCTCTTAAATGCACCAGTTTTTGTATATTATTGAATGTTTTAACCAGTTTCTAGCGTTCCAGGTGACATCTATTAATTCTTTAACTTTAGAAGACTATGAGTTATTGATAACAAGCGTACTATGAAACTAAACATTCACCTATACTTATGTGTATTCTTCTGAACCGTCCTCTTAAATGCACAAGTTTTTGTATATTATTGAATGTTTTAACCAATTTCTAACGTTCCAGGTTACATCTATTAATCCTTTAACTTAAGAGGACTATTAGTTATTGATAACAAGCCTACTATGAAACTAAACATTCACCTATACTTATGTGTATTCTTCTGAACCATCCTCTTAAATGCACCAGTTTTTGTATATTATTGAATGTTTTAACCAGTTTCTAGCGTTCCAGGTGACATCTATTAATTCTTTAACTTTAGAAGACTATGAGTTATTGATAACAAGCGTACTATGAAACTAAACATTCACCTATACTTATGTGTATTCTTCTGAACCGTCCTCTTAAATGCACCAGTTTTTGTATATTATTAAATATTTTAACCAGTTTCTAGCGTTCCAGGTGACATCTATTAATTCTTTAACTTTAGAAGACTATGAGTTATTGATAACAAGCCTACTATGAAACTAAACATTCACCTATACTTATGTGTATTCTTCTGAACCATCCTCTTAAATGCACCAGTTTTTGTATATTATTGAATGTTTTAACCAGTTTCTAGCGTTCCAGGTGACATCTATTAATTCTTTAACTTTAGAAGACTATGAGTTATTGATAACAAGCCTACTATGAAACTAAGCATTCACTTATACTTATGTGTATTCTTCTGAACCATCCTCTTAAATGCACCGGTTTTTGTATATTATTAAATGTTTTAACCAGTTTCTAGCGTTCAAGGTTACATCTATTAATTTTTTAACTTTAGAGGACTATTAGTTATTGATAACAAGCCTACTATGAAACTAAACATTCACTTATACTTATGTGTATTCTTCTGAACCATCCTCTTAAATGCACCAGTT